>NW_028319649.1:292500-421934 GCF_062004578.1 Staurois parvus
AGTTCCCGACGCCCTCAGAGAAAAAAAAAAAAAACTGGCTGAAAACGCAGAGATCTGAATGTGTCCCATCATGTTTTTTTCTCTTTTGACCAACTTGTTGCTGGGCAGATTATTAAAAATGCAAAAACGCATTAAAAACACACAACATGCATTTCTGCAACATCTCCATTGAAGTCTATTGGACCAAAACACAACGTCTTTCATTTAAACAAGTCCCTGACCCCTTCCAAAAAAAATTAAAAAAAACACGCACTGGGTGAAAACGCAGAGATGTGAATGCGTCCCATAGGAAACCATGTTAAATAGACTGTAGTGCGCTTCCGCCGATTGCAAAACGCTTAGGCGTGAACCTAGCCTCACGGCAGGAAGTTCCAAGCATGACCCGTTCAAGCGAGCAGGGCCCCAACGCAACCACGAGACAAACACCAAAAACGCACAATAGCTGCAAAACACGCCACGTGTGTGCGCCATTCATTTTGAACGTCGCTTCAAACGCAGTGCTGTTTTGTTGCGATTAAAAAAAGCCTCCCCCCCAAAAGAAGCCCCTGCTCCTCACTGAGCAAATCGCAGTAGTAGTTGCCACTGCTACAGTGATCACCGCTGTCTTCGGATTCTCGTTCTCTGACTGGATGAGGTGGGGATTGTGACATCATCACGCTGCCTGTCCAATCACAAAACAGCTTGCATCCATTGGGAAAAATGCAGGAGGTTCTGTGATTGGTGGGGGGGCCCATGACAGCGACCCCACTGCGAAGCAGGGCAGCCACTCGGCACGGGACGCGAAAGACCACAGCGATCACTGCGGCGCCAGAAACTTCGACAGCAGGGGCGGACTGACAACTCATGGGGCCCCCAGGCAATGGGGGATCATGGGGCCCGTGTCCTTGCCCAAACTCAAAAAAGCCTATGAAAAAGGTACAAGGGGCATCTCATGGGGCCCCCTACTGACCCCGGGCCCTCGGGCAGTGCTGGAGTTTCCAAATGGTCTGTCCGTCCCTTTTCGGCAGCGAATGGAAAGCGACTACTTGCACCGTTCCATCGCAAGAACAACGCAACACAAACCAGACCGGGGGCTCAGCTTCAGGCCTCATCACGCCGGGCGTTTTTACAGCTGCGTCTGTTGGCTTCTGGCGATTTAAAAACACTGGAACGCTGGTAAACGTGGGAAAACGCAGCACACCAGCGTTTGAGCCAAAATATTCCCCCCACCTTAACAAAAAACACAGACACTACAGCCCAATGATACAAAAAAGGGGAACACTGGAGGGGCACCCACCTTCCTCCGCAGCACCCCCATGTAACACATCGACTTACCTGCTCTCTTGCGGGGGTGACCAGAGGATCTGGATTGGGATCTCGGGCTCTCCCCTCGGGGTCGTCCCATGCAGCCTCCCATGGCCTGGAATCTGCTCAGAATGGCCCCATAAAGGGATCAGGGGGTCCAATAAAGGTGGTGGGGGGGCGATAACCCGACAATATTAGAGGGGCTCCGATGACCCAACAATTGTCAGGGGCTGTCCAGACAGTGGCCCCCAACTTATCCTCCAGGAGCTCTGATGACCAGACAGTGGCCCCCAACTTATCCTCCAGGAGCTCTGATGACCAGACAGTGGCCCCAACTTATCCTCTAGGAGCTCTGATGTCCAGACAGTGGCCCCCAACTTATCCTCCAGGAGCTCTGATGACCAGACAGTGGCCCCCAACTTATCCTCCAGGAGCTCTGATGACCAGACAGTGGCCTCCAACTTATCCTCCAGGAGCACTGATGTCCAGACAGTGGCCCCCAACTTATCCTCCAGGAGCTCTGATGTCCAGACAGTGGCCCCCAACTTATCCTCCAGGAGCTCTGAAGTCCAGACAGTGGCCCCCAACTTATCCTCCAGGAGCTCTGAAGTCCAGACAGTGGCCCCCAACTTATCCTCCAGGAGCTCTGATGTCCAGACAGTGGCCCCAACTTATCCTCCAGGAGCTCTGATGTCCAGACAGTGGCCCCAACTTATCCTCCAGGAGCTCTGATGTCCAGACAGTGGCCCCAACTTATCCTCCAGGAGCTCTGATGGCAATGGCCGACAGTCCTGTGCAAGCTCCGACAATAGCAGAAAGGCTCCAACAATCCTAGAGAGGCTCTGAGAATATTAGGGGGGGGGGGGGCTTCTGGTGACCAATTGACAGTTGTCAGGGGTTCTGATGACCCAACAAAATTTTGTGGGGCTCTAATGATCCTACAGAAGATCCAACAATTGTTGGAGAGTTCTGATGACCTGGCAGTCCTATAGAGGTTCCGAGAACTTCACAGAGGCTTCGACAATTTCAGGGGGGGCTGATGACCTTAGAGGGGATCTGATGGTTCCACAAAAGCTCCCAAAAAGGTCCTATAAGAGCTCCAATGACCGGACAGTGGCTCAGAAGGTCCTACGGAAGCTTAGAAGGTCCTAATGAGACTCAGATGGTCCTACAGAAGTTCCGGTGGTCTCAAAAAGGTTTTTTAGAGGCTCCGATGGTTCCACGGAAGCTTAGGAGGTCCTGATGAGCCTGTGCTGGTTCCAGAGAGGTGTAGAATGTCCTATAGAGGTTCCGGTGGTCTCAAAGGCTCTATAAAGGCTCCGATGTTCCCAGAGAAGATTAGGGGGTCCTAATGAGCCTCTGACAGTCTCAGAAGGTGCTATAGAGGTTCCGATGGTCTCAGAAGGTTCTACAGAGACTCCAAGAAGTCCCACAGAAGCTGAGGGGGTCCTAATTAGGCTGTTATGGTCCCACAGAAGCTTAGGGGGTCCTAATTAGGCTGTTATGGTCCCACAGAAGCTGAGGGGGTCCTAATTAGGCTGTTATGGTCCCACAGAAGCTTAGGGGGTCCTAATTAGGCTGTTATGGTCCCACAGAAGCTTAGGAGGTCCTATTGAGGCTGTTATGGTCCCACAGAAGCTGAGGGGGTCCTATTGAGGCTGTTATGGTCCCACAGAAGCTGAGGGGGTCCTATTGAGGCTGTTATGGTCCCACAGAAGCTGAGGGGGTCCTATTGAGGCTGTTATGGTCCCACAGACGCTTAGGAGGTCCTAACAAGACTCTGGTGGTCAAAGAAAGGTTCAGGAAGTACTATAGAGGTTCCGGTGGTCTCAGAAGGTTCTATAGGGGCTCCAAAAGGTCCCACAAAAGCTGAGGGGGTCCTAATGAGGCTGTGCTGGTCCCACAAAAGCTTAGGAGGTCCTATAGAGGTTCCGAAGGTCCCACAGAGGCTCCTCAAGTCATAGAAGGGCTCTTCAGGTCCCCCAGAGGCTCCTCAGATACTTCCAGGTCTGGGGATCAGCAGTAACTTTCCTCCGGCACCTCCCAGCTCAGCAGCCCGGCTCCCCTCCTCCTCCAGCCGGCAGCAGGCAGCTCTTCTCCCCGGGCAGGCAGTCTGGAGCTCTCCGCAAAGTCCCAGGAAGTGTCAGTTGGGGAGGGGGAAGGGCAGTTCTCCCCGCACCCCACACACTCTGATACTTGTTTGCAAATAAATGTTTGTTATGAATTTTTCTTTCCTCTTTGCAAAAGAAAAAAAAAAAACTCCTCCTTCTCTTTCCCATCCCCCTCCCAGTCCAGGTGAGCATGTGACACAGGGCCACCCTGCTGTGCCTAGGCTCTCCTCCCCTGCTCACATTAACCCCTGCACTGCTGGCTGCCTGGCAGGATGTCTGTTTATCTCTGTCTATGTAATCCACAGACTGACAGACCCCCCCCCTCTATTGATGATCAGTGATTGCCCCATGTGGGGGGCAGGGCAGGGGCACAGGATCCTGCTGGGAGGGGCCCCTGCTCTGATGATGGCTGATCCTGGATGGCTAGGGTTGTGGGTTCAGCTGATGTGTGGATAGGATTTCTGATGACACAGAGGGGCTTTGTCTTTTCTGCTGACCTGACCTATCACAGCGCAGATCCGACATACACCACCCAATCTGATTGTGCAATCTCATTTAGACTTCCCAGAATCTGTGCACCATGAGAGCACAGTGGTCCCAAACTGCAGCCCGGGGGCCAGAGGCGGCCCTTTGCTTGGTCTTATCCAGCCCCTGGGGCTCTATTTCATCCACTAATACCAACAATGGGGCAAAATTCTACCCACTGACACCAATGAAAGAGCACAACTTCTCCCAATGACACCAACTATGGGGCACAACTTCTCCCAATGACACCAACTATGGGGCACAACTTCTCCCAATGACACCAACTATGGGGCACAACCTCTCCCAATGACACCAACTATGGGGCACAACTTCTCCCAGTGACACCAACTATGGGGCAAAACGTCTCCCAATGACACCAACTATGGGGCACAACTTCTCCCAATGACACCAACTATGGGGCACAACTTCTCCCAATGACACCAACTATGGGGCACAACGTCTCCCAATGACATCAACTATGGGGCACAACGTCTCCCAATGACACCAACTATGGGGCACAACTTCTCCCAATGATACCAACTATGGGGCACAACTTCTCCCAATGACACCAACTATGGGGCACAACTTCTCCCAATGACACCAACTATGGGATACAACTTCTACCAATGACACCAACTATGTGGTACAACTTCTCCCAATGACACCAACTATGGGGCACAACTTCTACCAATGACATCAACTATGGGGCACAATTCCTCCCAATGACACCAATGCTGGGGCACTATTCCTCCCACTGACGCCAATGATGGGACACTATTCCTCCCACTGACGCCAATGATGGGGCACTATTCCTCCCACTGACACCAATGATGGGGCACAATTCCTCCCAATGACACCAATGCTGGGGCACTATTCCTCCCACTGACGCCAATGATGGGGCACTATTCCTCCCACTGACGCCAATGCTGGGGCACTATTCCTCCCACTGACGCCAATGATGGGACACTATTCCTCCCACTGACACCAATGATGGGGCACTATTCCTCCCACTGACACCAATGATGGGGCACTATTCCTCCCACTGACACCAATGATGGGGCACTATTCCTCCCACTGACACCAATGATGGGGCACTATTCCTCCCACTGACACCAGTGATGGAGCACTATTCCTCCCACTGACACCAGTGATGGGGCACTATTCCTCCCACTGACACCAGTGATGGGGCACTATTCCTCCCACTGACACCAGTGATGGGGCACTATTCCCCCCACTGACACCAATGACGGGGCACTATTCCTCCCCCTGACGCCAATGATGGGGCACTATTCCTCCCACTGACACCAATGACGGGGCACTATTCCTCCCCCTGACACCAATGATGGGGCAATATTCCTCCCACTGACACCAATGATGGGCCAATGATGGGGCACTATTCCTCCCACTGACACCAATGGTGGGGCACTATTCCTCCCACTGACACCAGTGATGGGGCACTATTCCTCCCACTGACACCAATGATGGGGCACTATTCCTCCCACTGACACCAATGATGGGGCACTATTCCTCCCACTGACACCAATGATGGGGCACTATTCCTCCCACTGATACCAATGATGGGGCACTATTCCTCCCACTGACACCAATGATGGGGCACTATTCCTCCCACTGACACCAATGGTGGGGCACTATTCCTCCCACTGACACCAGTGATGGGGCACTATTCCTCCCACTGACACCAATGATGGGGCACTATTCCTCCCACTGACACCAATGATGGGGCACTATTCCCCCCACTGACATCAAAGATGAGGCATTTTTTTCCCACTGGCATTGTGACCTTTTCTACTCCCGATGGTCACAGTCTGGCTCCCTAAAAACTGAAGGACAGTAAACTGGTACTTTGTTTAGAAAGTTTGGAGACCCCTGAATTAGCATGAAGTTATAAATGGGGGCAGGCCTTCGCACTATTATTCATCTATTTATATGGCGCCGTCAATTTACACAGCGCTGTACATATATATATATACAGGGGCTGAGTGGTTAGCACTTCCTCCTGGCAGTACTCCGGTAGTTGGTTCGAATCCCAACCATGGCACCACCTGCCTGGAGTTTGCATGTTCTCCCTGTGCCTGTGTGGGTTTCCTCTGGGTACTCCGGTTTCCTTCCACACTCCAAAGACATGCTGGTAGGTGAATTGGCTCCTGTATGTGTATGTATGAATGTGAGTTAGGGACCTTAGATTGTACGCTCCTCAGGGGCGGGGACTGATGTGAATGTACAATATATATGTAAAGCGCGGAGTACATTGACGGCGATATATAAGTACCTGAAATAAATAATAAATATATATCGTACATTGTCATCAGTCCCCGCCCCCGAGGAGCGTACAATCTAAAGCTGGCCATACACGCATAGATTTTCCAAAGAGAGTGTTCGGAAGAGAAGACGTACGAACATTCTTTGCGCATTCGATGAACGGACGAACGTTGTCAGAAAATCGACTTCTCCTTTTGACATTCCACTTTAAAACGAATGTCATTTCTGAACGATCACCGCCCATTCAAAAATTTGTTTGACGGAGAAAAGTTTTCCTTCCCGCCCCCTTAGAATTTTTCCCGTCACTGCTGTAGAAAATTAACATCGGTATGACCCCCCCCCCCCCCACACACACACTCACGATTAGAAAATGAAACAAATATTCTTCAAACGAAAATTCCAGAACGAAAATCTATCCGTGTGTGGCCGGCTTAAGGTCCCTAATGCAGGCCATAGACGGGTCGAAATTTGGACGATTTTCACACCGTTAGTGGGTTTTACTTGGTCGGCTGTTTTTCGGAGTTTTGGCACATTTTTTTTATTGGTAAAGCTGGAAAATTCATGAAAAACAACAGATTTTCAAAATCATTGGTGGCACCATCGGATTACAGAACAAACAATGTTTTGGATTTTCGATTGAAAATCGTTCGGAATTTGACCCATGTATGACCTGCTTTACTCACACACACACTACATTGGCCCTGCCCTCCAATTCATGTGATTCAGGTGTACCAATCCCCTCCAAATCATGTGATTCAGGTGTACCAATCCCCTCCCAATCATGTGATTCAGGTGCTCCAATCCCCTCCATATCATGTGATTCAGGTGTTCCAATCCCCTCCATATCATGTGATTCAGGTGCTCCAATCCCCTCCATATCATGTGATTCAGGTGTCCCAATCCCCCCCATGGACACAGGTGTATACAATCAAGCCCCTAGGCATGCAGACTGCTTCTACAAACATTGGTGAAAGAATGGGTCGCTCTCAGGAGCTCAGTGACTCCAAGCGTGGTCCCGTGATAGGTGGCCACCTGGGCAATAAGTCCATCCGTGACATTTCCTGGCTACTAAATATTCCACGCTCAACTGTTAGTGGGATTATAACAAAGTGGAAGCCACTGGGAACAATAGCCACTCAGCCACCAAGTGGTAGGCCACGTCACATGACAGGGCGGGGTCAGCGCATGCTGAAGCGCACAGTGCGCAGAAGTCACCAACTGTCTGCAGAGTCAATAGCTAAAGACCTCCAAACTTGGTGTGGCCTTCAGATGAGCCCAACAACAGTGCGTAGAGAGCGTCATGGAATGGGTTTCCATGGCCGAGCAGCTGCATCCAAGCCTTCCATCACCAAGTGCAATGCAAAGTGTCGGATGCCGTGGTGTAAAGCACGCTGCCACTGGACTCTAGAGCAGGGGAGACGTGTTCTCTGGAGTGACCAAACATGCTTCTGTCTGGCAATCCGAGGGACGTGTCTGGGTTTGGCAGTGGCCAGGAGAACAGTACTTGCCTGACTGCATTGTGCCAAGTGTAAAGTTTGGTGGAGGGGGGAATATAGTGTGGGGTTGTTTTTCAGGGGTTGGGCTTGGCCCCCTAGTTCCAGTGAAGGGAACTCTTAAGGTGACATTTTGGACAATTTCATGCTCCCACATTTGTGGGAGGAGTTTGGGGATGGCCCTTTCTGTTCCAACATGACTGCCCACCAGTGCACAAAGCAAGGTCCATAAAGACATGGAGGAGCCAGTTTGGGGTGGAGGAACTTGACTGTCCTGCACAGAGTCCTGACCTCAACCCCATAGAACACCTTTGGGATGAATTAGAGCGGAGACTGCGAGCCAGGCCTCCTCCCCCGACATCAGTGCCTGACCTGACAAATGTGCTTCTGGAAGAATGGTCCAACCTTCCCATAGACACCCTCCTAAACCTTGTGGGGGGCCTTCCCAGAAGAGTTGAAGCTGTTATAGCTGCAAAGGGCGGGGCCAACTCAATATTGAACCCTACGGACTAAGACTGGGGGGCCATTAAAAGTCATGTGTGTGGAAAGGGCGGGGCCAACTCAATATTGAACCCTACGAACTAAGACTGGGGGGCCATTAAAGGTCATGTGTGTGGAAAGGGCGGGGCCAACTCAATATTGAACCCTACGGACTAAGACTGGGAGGGGCCATTAAAGGTCATGTGTGTGGGAAGGGCGGGGCCAACTCAATATTGAACCCTACGGACTAAGACTGGGGGGCCATTACAGGTCATGTGCGGGGAAAGGGCGGGGCCAACTCAATATTGAACCCTACGGACTAAGACTGGGGGGCCATTACAGGTCATGTGCGGGGAAAGGGCGGGGCCAACTCAATATTGAACCCTACGGACTAAGACTGGGGGGCCATTAAAGGTCATGTGTGTGGAAAGGGCGGGGCCAACTCAATATTGAACCCTACGGACTAAGACTGGGGGGGCCATTAAAGGTCATGTGTGTGGAAAGGCCGGCGGCCCAATACTGCAGGCAATATAGTGTATAGACAGGAGCCGATCAATCTACCAGCATGTCTTTGGAGTGTGGGAGGAAATCAGCGTACCCAGGGGAAACCCACGCAGGCACAGGGAGAACATGCAGACTCCAGGCAAACTCCTAGTTGATGGTAGATCCAATGGCCCATACACACGATTGTTAGTATACAGGTATCAAGAGCCAATCACGACAGTTCATGTGACAATAACATTTTTCTGGTGTGATATCAGATGGTGTGATTTTCATTTAATGAATACAGAAGTCGTCCGGAAATACAAATCATGACGCAACTTCCAAAGTTCTATTCTGTCGTACAGAATCTTCATAAGTTGAGTGAACTCTTCATTTTTGATATGGAGATCAGCATGCAAAAAAACAAAACAAAAAAAGCAGAGGATCATTCGTCCAATGTACTCATCATGTGTACTAGGCATGAGCAGGGCTGTCATAAAGCATGGGCACTACCCAGGGGCCCCAGGTGCATTGGGGGCCCCATGGTAATCTTGCATTACATTATACCTGCCAGCTGTCCAGGATTTGCTGGGATAGTTACGCTGTTTACTAAACTGTCCCAGGGATGGCCCAGGCAGCGTCCCAGAACTTGTACTGTGTCCTCCTGATCCCAGTACTGTGCCCTCCTGACTCCCCCTATACTGTGCTCTCCTGATCCCAGTACTGTGCCCTCCTGACTCCCCCTATACTGTGCTCTCCTGATCCCAATATTGTGCCCTCCTGATCCCAGTATTTAGCCCCCCTGACTCCCCCTGTACTGTGCCCTCCTGATCCCTGTATTGTGCCCTGCTGATCCCAGTACTGTGCCCTCCTGACTCCCCCTGTACTGTGCTCTCCTGATCCCAATATTGTGCCCTCCTGATCCCAGTATTTAGCCCCCCTGACTCCCCCTGTACCGTGCCCTCCTGATCCCAGTATTGTGCCCTCCTGATCCTTGTACTGAGCCCTCCTGATCCCAATATTGTGCCCTCCTGATCCCTGTACTGTGCCCTCCTGATCCCAGTATTATGTCCTCCTGATCGCAGTATTGTGTCTTCCTGATCCCAGTATTATGTCCTCCTGATCCCAGTATTGTGCCCTCCTGATCCCTGTACTGTGCCCTCCTGATCCCTGTATTGTGTCCTCCTGATCCTTGTACTGTGCCCTCCTGATCCCTGTACTGTGCCCTCCTGATCCCAGTATTGTGCCCTCCTGATCCCTGTACTGTGCCCTCCTGATCCCAATATTGTACCCTCCTGATTGCTGTACTGTGCCCTCCCAATATGTATAAATTAATTGGTTTACGTGAAAGTTATAGCGTTTACAAATGGCGGGATATATACTGGGACTTTTAAATTTTTTTATATTAGTAATGGCAGCAATCAGCGACTTATAGCGCACCCCCTACCCGGAAATACAAAATCACGTATTTGTATTTCCGCAGCACAGTGGCCACATGGTTAGCACCTCCGCCTGGTATTACTAGGGATCGTTGGTTCACATCCCAACCAAGGCATCACCTGCCTGGAGTTTGCATGTTCTCCCTTTGACTGTGTGGGTTTCCACCGGGTACTCCGGATTCCTCCCACACTCCAAAGACATGCTGGTAGGTTAATTGGATCTTTTCTAAATTGGCCCTAGTAAGTGTATGTATGAATGTGAGTTAGGGACCTTAGATTGTACACCCCTTGAGGGTTATATTTGAAAGCACCCTTAGCTGACTGAATTAATTGTCCAGGCGTTTCCTGGCATACCAAGGGACTGATGTGAATGTACTATATATATATATATATGTGTGTGTGTAAAGCGCTGCATAAATTATTGGCACTATATAAGTACCTGAAATAAATAAAAAAAATAAAGTTAGGGACTTTAGCTTGTACGCCCCTTGAGGGTTAAGGACTGATGTGAATGTACAATATATATGTAAAGCGCTGCATAAATTGACGGTGCTATAAGTCCTCATGCACCCGGGACATTTTGATAACGAAGGTAACGTTAGCTGTGTAAAGTCACGTTAAAAAAGTGAGTTTTCAGCTTTTTTAAGTGTTTTTGCATTAGCGTTTTGCTGCGTTTTTCAGCGTTTGCATTTTTTTACCCCCCCCCCAAAATTATTTTGGGGTCAAAAAAAGTCCAAAAATGCCAGTTTGCAGCGTTCTTACAGCTAAAAAAGAAGCCCACTAGTTCTGTGTTTTTTTTGCCAGCCATAAAACGTTGATTCCAGTCTATGTGTGTATGGACACATAGGATAACATGCTGGGGAGTTTACTGGCTGTAGGAAAAAAAACTAAAAAAGCCAAAAACAGCCGCTGTAAAAACGTTCCGTGTTCATGAGGACTATAAGTACCTGTAAAAAAAAAAAAAAGTATACAAATGTGATTTTGCGCAGCCCTGCCTCCCTGTAGCCGTAGTTCTACTATAGGGCGGCGGGGAAGCGGTTAATTAAATCAAACATTGCGTGGAGGACACATAGCTGCCAAAACCCCGGAGGCGATCCTCTGGAAGTTTTCGCATAGTTGTGGTGTGAATATGTTGGGTAGTGAATGTGGTGTCATCCATGATGGAGCCGATTTGGAAATGACACGCAAGCCAAGGTCAGCCATATCATGTAATAATGACTGTTGTCTTGTACTGGGCAAGAAATTCCGTATTATAACGAGGAAGTTGTAAGCTTGGCTTAATCCGGGGTTGTCACCCGGCAGTTAGTGGATTTGGTGACTACCGTCCTCAGGAATGGAAGCCGCTGTTTGGACTCATAACAATGAGAAGAGATGTGATTGTCCTCACAGACATCCACAGTGACTGATATCATGCCATGTAATGGGATAGAGGACCATTGTTTGGTGAGTCTTGAGTGACACCCATGAAGTCAGCTGCTCTACGTCCTTCATACCTGGCACACCCATTTTTTTTTTACTTGATGCTTTCTAGGCAACGTGTCGGAATTTACATTAATTGTCCCCATAGACATCGAACATCAACCGTCCCGGAGCAACGAAACTGCCCAGTGTAGCCGTAGGTCACAACTCTCCCGTGTAGCCGTAGGTCACAACTGTCCCGTGTAGCCGTAGGTCACAACTGCCCCGTGTAGCCGTAGGTCACAACTGCCCCGTGTAGCCGTAGGTCACAACTGTCCCGTGTAGCCGTAGGTCACAACTCTCCCATGTAGCCGTAGGTCACAACTGCCCCGTGTAGCCGTAGGTCACAACTCTCCCATGTAGCCGTAGGTCACAACTGTCCCGTGTAGCCGTAGGTCACAATTGCCCCGTGTAGCCGTAGGTCACAACTGTCCCATGTAGCCGTAGGTCACAACTGTCCCGTGTAGCCGTAGGTCACAACTGCCCCGTGTAGCCGTAGGTCACAACTGTCCCGTGTAGCCGAAGGTCACAACTGCCCCGTGTAGCTGTAGGTCACAACTGCCCCGTGTAGCCGTAGGTCACAACTGCCCCGTGTAGCCGTAGGTCACAACTCTCCCGTGTAGCCGTAGGTCACAACTCTCCCGTGTAGCCGTAGGTCACAACTGTCCCGTGTAGCCGTAGGTCACAATTGCCCCGTGTAGCCGTAGGTCACAACTGTCCCGTGTAGCCGTAGGTCACAACTCTCCCGTGTAGCCGTAGGTCACAACTGCCCCATGTAGCCGTAGGTCACAACTTTCCCGTGTAGCCGTAGGACACAACTGTCCCGTGTAGCCGTAGGACACAACTGTCCCGTGTAGCCGTAGGACACAACTGTCCCGTGTAGCCGTAGGTCACAACTGTCCCGTGTAGCCGTAGGTCACAACTGTCCCGTGTAGCCGTAGGTCACAACTGTACCGTGTAGCCGTAGGTCACAACTGTACCGTGTAGCCGTAGGTCACAACTGTACCGTGTAGCCGTAGGTCACAACTGTCCCGTGTAGCCGTAGGTCCCAACTGCCCCGTGTAGCCGTAGGTCACAACTGTCCAGTGTAGCCGTAGGACACAACTGTCCCGTGTAGCCGTAGGACACAACTGTCCCGTGTAGCCGTAGGTCACAACTGCCCCGTGTAGCCGTAGGTCACAACTGCCCCGTGTAGCCGTAGGTCACAACTGTCCTGTGTAGCCGTAGGTCACAACTGTCCCGTGTAGCTGTAGGTCACAACTGTCCCGTGTAGCCGTAGGACACAACTGCCCCGTGTAGCCGTAGGTCACAACTGTCCCGTGTAGCCGTAGGTCGCAACTGCCCCGTGTAGCCGTAGGTCACAACTCTCCCATGTAGCCGTAGGTCACAACTGTCCCGTGTAGCCATAGGTCACAACTGCCCCGTGTAGCCGTAGGTCACAACTGCCCCGTGTAGCCGTAGGTCACAACTCTCCCATGTAGCCGTAGGTCACAACTGCCCCGTGTAGCCGTAGGTCACAACTCTCCCATGTAGCCGTAGGTCACAACTGTCCCGTGTAGCCGTAGGTCACAATTGCCCCGTGTAGCCGTAGGTCACAACTGTCCCATGTAGCCGTAGGTCACAACTGTCCCGTGTAGCCGTAGGTCACAACTGCCCCGTGTAGCCGTAGGTCACAACTGTCCCGTGTAGCCGAAGGTCACAACTGCCCCGTGTAGCTGTAGGTCACAACTGCCCCGTGTAGCCGTAGGTCACAACTGCCCCGTGTAGCCGTAGGTCACAACTCTCCCGTGTAGCCGTAGGTCACAACTGTCCCGTGTAGCCGTAGGTCACAATTGCCCCGTGTAGCCGTAGGTCACAACTGTCCCGTGTAGCCGTAGGTCACAACTCTCCCGTGTAGCCGTAGGTCACAACTGCCCCATGTAGCCGTAGGTCACAACTTTCCCGTGTAGCCGTAGGACACAACTGTCCCGTGTAGCCGTAGGACACAACTGTCCCGTGTAGCCGTAGGACACAACTGTCCCGTGTAGCCGTAGGTCACAACTGTCCCGTGTAGCCGTAGGTCACAACTGTCCCGTGTAGCCGTAGGTCACAACTGTACCGTGTAGCCGTAGGTCACAACTGTACCGTGTAGCCGTAGGTCACAACTGTACCGTGTAGCCGTAGGTCACAACTGTCCCGTGTAGCCGTAGGTCCCAACTGCCCCGTGTAGCCGTAGGTCACAACTGTCCAGTATAGCCGTAGGACACAACTGTCCCGTGTAGCCGTAGGACACAACTGTCCCGTGTAGCCGTAGGTCACAACTGCCCCGTGTAGCCGTAGGTCACAACTGCCCCGTGTAGCCGTAGGTCACAACTGTCCTGTGTAGCCGTAGGTCACAACTGTCCCGTGTAGCCGTAGGACACAACTGCCCCGTGTAGCCGTAGGTCACAACTGTCCCGTGTAGCCGTAGGTCACAACTGTCCCGTGTAGCCGTAGGTCACAACTGTCCCGTGTAGCCGTAGGTCACAACTGTCCCGTGTAGCCGTAGGTCACAACTGCCCCGTGTAGCCGTAGGTCACAACTGTGCCGTGTAGCCGTAGGTCACAACTGTGCCGTGTAGCCGTAGGTCACAACTTTCCCGTGTAGCCGTAGGTCACAATGGCCCCGTGTAGCCGTAGTTCACAACTGCCCCGTGTAGCCGTAGGTCACAACTGTACCGTGTAGCCGTAGGTCACAACTGCCCCGTGTAGCCGTAGGTCACAACTGCCCCGTGTAGCCGTAGGTCACAACTGTACCGTGTAGCCGTAGGTCACAACTGTACCGTGTAGCCGTAGGTCACAACTGCCCCGTGTAGCCGTAGGTCACAACTGTGCCGTGTAGCCGTAGGTCACAACTGTGCCGTGTAGCCGTAGGTCACAACTTTCCCGTGTAGCCGTAGGTCACAATGGCCCCGTGTAGCCGTAGTTCACAACTGCCCCGTGTAGCCGTAGGTCACAACTGTACCGTGTAGCCGTAGGTCACAACTGCCCCGTGTAGGCGTAGGTCACAACTGTCCCGCGTAGCCGTAGGTCACAACTGTCCCGCGTAGCTGTAGGTCACAACTGTCCCGTGTAGCCGTAGGTCACAACTGCCCCGTGTAGCCGTAGGTCCCAACTGCCCCGTGTAGCCGTAGGTCACAACTGTCCCGTGTAGCCGTAGGTCACAACTGTTCCGTGTAGCCGTAGGACACAACTGCCCCGTGTAGCCGTAGGTCACAATGGCCCCGTGTAGCCGTAGTTCACAACTGCCCCGTGTAGCCGTAGGTCACAACTGTACCGTGTAGCCGTAGGTCACAACTGTACCGTGTAGCCGTAGGTCACAACTGTACCGTGTAGCCGTAGGTCACAACTGTCCCGTGTAGCCGTAGGTCCCAACTGCCCCGTGTAGCCGTAGGTCACAACTGTCCAGTGTAGCCGTAGGACACAACTGTCCCGTGTAGCCGTAGGACACAACTGTCCCGTGTAGCCGTAGGTCACAACTGCCCCGTGTAGCCGTAGGTCACAACTGCCCCGTGTAGCCGTAGGTCACAACTGTCCTGTGTAGCCGTAGGTCACAACTGTCCCGTGTAGCCGTAGGTCACAACTGTCCCGTGTAGCCGTAGGACACAACTGTCCCGTGTAGCCGTAGGACACAACTGCCCCCTGCCCCGTGTAGCCGTAGGTCACAACTGTCCCGTGTAGCCGTAGGTCACAACTGTCCCGTGTAGCCGTAGGACACAACTGCCCCGTGTAGCCGTAGGTCACAACTGCCCCGTGTAGCCGTAGGTCACAACTGTACCGTGTAGCCGTAGGTCACAACTGCCCCGTGTAGCCGTAGGTCACAACTGTACCGTGTAGCCGTAGGTCACAACTGTCCCGTGTAGCCGTAGGTCACAACTGTACCGTGTAGCCGTAGGTCACAACTGTCCCGTGTAGCCGTAGGTCACAACTGTCCCGTGTAGCCGTAGGTCACAACTGTACCGTGTAGCCGTAGGTCACAACTGCCCCGTGTAGCCGTAGGTCACAACTGTGCCGTGTAGCCGTAGGTCACAACTGTGCCGTGTAGCCGTAGGTCACAACTGTCCCGTGTAGCCGTAGGTCACAACTGTGCCGTGTAGCCGTAGGTCACAACTTTCCCGTGTAGCCGTAGGTCACAATGGCCCCGTGTAGCCGTAGTTCACAACTGCCCCGTGTAGCCGTAGGTCACAACTGTCCCGCGTAGCCGTAGGTCACAACTATACCGTGTAGCCGTAGGTCACAACTGCCCCGTGTAGGCGTAGGTCACAACTGTCCCGCGTAGCCGTAGGTCACAACTGTCCCGCGTAGCTGTAGGTCACAACTGTCCCGTGTAGCCGTAGGTCACAACTGCCCCGTGTAGCCGTAGGTCCCAACTGCCCCGTGTAGCCGTAGGTCACAACTGTCCCGTGTAGCCGTAGGACACAACTGTCCCGTGTAGCCGTAGGTCACAACTGCCCCGTGTAGCCGTAGGTCATAACTGTCCCGTGTAGCCGTAGGTCACAACTGTCCCGTGTAGCCGTAGGACACAACTGCCCCGTGTAGCCGTAGGTCACAACTGTCCCGTGTAGCCGTAGGTCACAACTGTCCCGTGTAGCCGTAGGTCACAACTGTCCCGTGTAGCCGTAGGTCACAACTCTCCCGTGTAGCCGTAGGTCACAACTGCCCCGTGTAGCCGTAGGTCACAACTGTCCCGTGTAGCCGTAGGTCACAACTGTCCCGTGTAGCCGTAGGTCACAACTGTCCCGTGTAGCCGTAGGTAACAACTGTCCCGTGTAGCCGTAGGTCACAACTGCCCCGTGTAGCCATAGGTCACAGCTGCCCCGTGTAGCCGTAGGTCACAGCTGCCCCGTGTAGCCATAGGTCACAGCTGCCCCGTGTAGCCGTAGGTCACAACTGTCCCGTGTAGCCGTAGGACACAACTGCCCCGTGTAGCCGTAGGTCACAACTGTCCTGTGTAGCCGCAGGTCACAACTGTCCCGTGTAGCCGCAGGTCACAACTGTCCCGTGTAGCCGTAGGTCACAACTGCCCCGTGTAGCCGTAGGTCACAACTGTCCCGTGTAGCCGCAGGTCACAACTGTCCCGTGTAGCTGCAGGTCACAACTGTCCCGTGTAGCCGTAGGTCACAACTGCCCCGTGTAGCCGTAGGTCACAACTGTCCCGTGTAGCCGTAGGACACAACTGCCCCGTGTAGCCGTAGGTCACAACTGTCCCGTGTAGCCGCAGGTCACAACTGTCCCGTGTAGCCGCAGGTCACAACTGTCCCGTGTAGCCGTAGGTCACAACTGCCCCGTGTAGCCGTAGGTCACAACTGTCCCGTGTAGCCGTAGGACACAACTGTCCCGTGTAGCCGTAGGTCACAACTGTCCCGTGTAGCCGTAGGTCACAACTGACCCGCGTAGCCGTAGGACACAACTGTCCCGTGTAGCTGTAGGTCACAACTGTCCCGTGTAGCCGTAGGTCACAACTGCCCCGTGTAGCTGTAGGTCACAACTGTCCCGTGTAGTCGTAGGTCACAAATGTCCCGTGTAGCCGAAGATCACAACTGTCCCGTGTAGCCGTAGGTCACAACTGTCCCGTGTAGCATTAGGTCCCAACTGTCCCGTGTAGCATTAGGTCCCAACTGTCCCGTGTAGCCGTAGGTCACAACTCTCCCATGTAGCCGTAGGTCACAACTGCCCCGTGTAGCCGTATGGCACAACTGTCCCGTGTAGCCGTAGGACACAACTGTCCCGTGTAGCCGTAGGTCACAATTGCCCCGTGTAGCCGTAGGTCACAACTGTCCCGTGTAGCCGTAGGACACAACTGTCCCGTGTAGCCGTAGGTCACAACTGTCCCGTGTAGCCGTAGGTCGCAACTGTCCCGTGTAGCCGTAGGTCGCAACTGCCCCGTGTAGCCGTAGGTCCCAACTGTCCCGTGTAGCCGTAGGTCACAACTGTCCCGTGTAGCCGTAGGTCACAACTGCCCCGTGTAGCCGTAGTTCACAACTGCCCCGTGTAGCCGTAGGTCACAGCTACCCCGTGTAGCCGTAGGTCACAACTGCCCCGTGTAGCCGTAGGTCACAACTGTCCCGTGTAGCCGTAGGTCACAACTGCCCCGTGTAGCCGTAGGTCACAGCTGCCCCGTGTAGCCGTAGGTCACAACTGCCCCGTGTAGCCGTAGGTCACAACTGTCCCGTGTAGCCGTAGGACACAACTGTCCCGTGTAGCCGCAGGTCACAACTGTCCCGTGTAGCCGCAGGTCACAACTGTCCCGTGTAGCCGTAGGTCACAACTGCCCCGTGTAGCCGTAGGTCACAACTGTCCCGTGTAGCCGTAGGACACAACTGTCCCATGTAGCCGTAGGTCACAACTGTCCCGTGTAGCCGTAGGTCACAACTGTCCCGCGTAGCCGTAGGACACAACTGTCCCGTGTAGCTGTAGGTCACAACTGTCCCGTGTAGCCGTAGGTCACAACTGCCCCGTGTAGCTGTAGGTCACAACTGTCCCGTGTAGTTGTAGGTCACAAATGTCCCGTGTAGCCGAAGATCACAACTGTCCCGTGTAGCCGTAGGTCACAACTGTCCCGTGTAGCATTAGGTCCCAACTGTCCCGTGTAGCATTAGGTCCCAACTGTCCCGTGTAGCCGTAGGTCACAACTCTCCCATGTAGCCGTAGGTCACAACTGCCCCGTGTAGCCATATGGCACAACTGTCCCATGTAGCCGTAGGTCACAACTGTCCTGTGTAGCCGTAGGACACAACTGTCCCGTGTAGCTGTAGGTCACAATTGCCCCGTGTAGCCGTAGGTCACAACTGTCCCGTGTAGCCGTAGGACACAACTGTCCCGTGTAGCCGTAGGTCACAACTGCCCCGTGTAGCCGTAGGTCACAACTGTCCCGTGTAGCCGCAGGTCACAACTGTCCCGTGTAGCCGCAGGTCACAACTGTCCCGTGTAGCCGTAGGTCACAACTGCCCCGTGTAGCCGTAGGTCACAACTGTCCCGTGTAGCCGTAGGACACAACTGTCCCGTGTAGCCGTAGGTCACAACTGTCCCGTGTAGCCGTAGGTCACAACTGTCCCGCGTAGCCATAGGACACAACTGTCCCGTGTAGCCGTAGGTCACAACTGTCCCGCGTAGCCATAGGACACAACTGTCCCGCGTAGCCATAGGACACAACTGTCCCGTGTAGCTGTAGGTCACAACTGTCCCGTGTAGTCGTAGGTCACAAATGTCCCGTGTAGCCGAAGATCACAACTGTCCCGTGTAGCCGTAGGTCACAACTGTCCCGTGTAGCATTAGGTCCCAACTGTCCCGTGTAGCATTAGGTCCCAACTGTCCCGTGTAGCCGTAGGTCACAACTCTCCCATGTAGCCGTAGGTCACAACTGCCCCGTGTAGCCGTAGGTCACAACTGTCCCGTGTAGCCGTAGGACACAACTGTCCCGTGTAGCCGTAGGTCACAACTGCCCCGTGTAGCTGTAGGACACAACTGTCCCGTGTAGCCGTAGGTCACAACTGCCCCGTGTAGCCGTAGGACACAACTGTCCCGTGTAGCCGTAGGTCACAACTGTCGCGTGTAGCCGTAGGTCACAACTGCCCCGTGTAGCCGTAGGTCACAACTGTCCCGTGTAGCCGTAGGTCACAACTGCCCCGTGTAGCCGTAGGTCACAACTGTCCCGTGTAGCCGTAGGACACAACTGTCCCGTGTAGCCGTAGGTCACAACTGTCCCGTGTAGCCGTAGGTCACAACTGTCCCGTGTAGCCGTAGGTCACAACTGTCCCGTGTAGCCGTAGGTCACAACTGCCCCGTGTAGCCGTAGGTCACAACTGTCCCGTGTAGCCGCAGGACACAAGTGCCCCGTGTAGCCGTAGGTCACAACTGTCCCGTGTAGCCGTAGGTCACAACTGTCCCGTGTAGCCGTAGGTCACAACTGTACCGTGTAGCCGTAGGTCACAACTGTACCGTGTAGCCGTAGGTCACAACTGTCCCGTGTAGCCGTAGGTCCCAACTGCCCCGTGTAGCCGTAGGTCACAACTGTCCAGTGTAGCCGTAGGACACAACTGTCCCGTGTAGCCGTAGGACACAACTGTCCCGTGTAGCCGTAGGTCACAACTGCCCCGTGTAGCCGTAGGTCACAACTGCCCCGTGTAGCCGTAGGTCACAACTGTCCTGTGTAGCCGTAGGTCACAACTGTCCCGTGTAGCCGTAGGTCACAACTGTCCCGTGTAGCCGTAGGACACAACTGTCCCGTGTAGCCGTAGGACACAACTGCCCCCTGCCCCGTGTAGCCGTAGGTCACAACTGTCCCGTGTAGCCGTAGGTCACAACTGTCCCGTGTAGCCGTAGGACACAACTGCCCCGTGTAGCCGTAGGTCACAACTGCCCCGTGTAGCCGTAGGTCACAACTGCCCCGTGTAGCCGTAGGTCACAACTGTACCGTGTAGCCGTAGGTCACAACTGTACCGTGTAGCCGTAGGTCACAACTGCCCCGTGTAGCCGTAGGTCACAACTGTGCCGTGTAGCCGTAGGTCACAACTGTGCCGTGTAGCCGTAGGTCACAACTGTCCCGTGTAGCCGTAGGTCACAACTGTGCCGTGTAGCCGTAGGTCACAACTGCCCCGTGTAGCCGTAGGTCACAACTGTCCCGTGTAGCCGTAGGTCACAACTGTCCCGTGTAGCCGTAGGACACAACTGCCCCGTGTAGACGTAGGTCACAATGGCCCCGTGTAGCCGTAGTTCACAACTGCCCCGTGTAGCCGTAGGTCACAACTGTACCGTGTAGCCGTAGGTCACAACTGTACCGTGTAGCCGTAGGTCACAACTGTACCGTGTAGCCGTAGGTCACAACTGTCCCGTGTAGCCGTAGGTCCCAACTGCCCCGTGTAGCCGTAGGTCACAACTGTCCAGTGTAGCCGTAGGACACAACTGTCCCGTGTAGCCGTAGGACACAACTGTCCCGTGTAGCCGTAGGTCACAACTGCCCCGTGTAGCCGTAGGTCACAACTGCCCCGTGTAGCCGTAGGTCACAACTGTCCTGTGTAGCCGTAGGACACAACTGTCCCGCGTAGCCATAGGACACAACTGTCCCGTGTAGCTGTAGGTCACAACTGTCCCGTGTAGTCGTAGGTCACAAATGTCCCGTGTAGCCGAAGATCACAACTGTCCCGTGTAGCCGTAGGTCACAACTGTCCCGTGTAGCATTAGGTCCCAACTGTCCCGTGTAGCATTAGGTCCCAACTGTCCCGTGTAGCCGTAGGTCACAACTCTCCCATGTAGCCGTAGGTCACAACTGCCCCGTGTAGCCGTAGGTCACAACTGTCCCGTGTAGCCGTAGGACACAACTGTCCCGTGTAGCCGTAGGTCACAACTGTCCCGTGTAGCCGTAGGTCACAATTGCCCCGTGTAGCCGTAGGTCACAACTGTCCCGTGTAGCCGTAGGTCACAACTGTACCGTGTAGCCGTAGGTCACAACTGTCCCGTGTAGCCGTAGGTCACAACTGCCCCGTGTAGCTGTAGGACACAACTGTCCCGTGTAGCCGTAGGTCACAACTGCCCCGTGTAGCCGTAGGACACAACTGTCCCGTGTAGCCGTAGGTCACAACTGTCCCGTGTAGCCGTAGGTCACAACTGCCCCGTGTAGCCGTAGGTCACAACTGTCCCGTGTAGCCGTAGGTCACAACTGCCCCGTGTAGCCGTAGGTCACAACTGTCCCGTGTAGCCGTAGGACACAACTGTCCCGTGTAGCCGTAGGTCACAACTGTCCCGTGTAGCCGTAGGTCACAACTGTCCCGTGTAGCCGTAGGTCACAACTGTCCCGTGTAGCCGTAGGTCACAACTGCCCCGTGTAGCCGTAGGTCACAACTGTCCCGTGTAGCCGCAGGACACAAGTGCCCCGTGTAGCCGTAGGTCACAACTGTCCCGTGTAGCCGTAGGTCACAACTGTCCCGTGTAGCCGTAGGTCACAACTGTCCCGCGTAGCCGTAGGTCACAACTGTCCCGCGTAGCCGTAGGTCACAACTGTCCCGTGTAGCCGTAGGTCACAACTGCCCCGTGTAGCCGTAGGTCCCAACTGCCCCGTGTAGCCGTAGGTCACAACTGTCCCGTGTAGCCGTAGGACACAACTGTCCCGTGTAGCCGTAGGTCACAACTGCCCCGTGTAGCCGTAGGTCACAACTGCCCCGTGTAGCCGTAGGTCACAACTGTCCCGTGTAGCCGTAGGTCACAACTGTCCCGTGTAGCCGTAGGTCACAACTGTCCCGTGTAGCCGTAGGACACAACTGTCCCGTGTAGCCGTAGGACACAACTGCCCCGTGTAGCCGTAGGTCACAACTGCCCCGTGTAGCCGTAGGTCACAACTGTCCCGTGTAGCCGTAGGACACAACTGCCCCGTGTAGCCGTAGGTCACAACTGTCCCGTGTAGCCGTAGGTCACAACTGTCCCGTGTAGCCGTAGGTCACAACTGTCCCGTGTAGCCGTAGGTCACAACTGCCCCGTGTAGCCGTAGGACACAACTGTCCCGTGTAGCCGTAGGACACAACTGTCCCGTGTAGCCGTAGGACACAACTGCCCCGTGTAGCCGTAGGTCACAACTGTCCCGTGTAGCCGTAGGTCACAACTGTCCCGTGTAGCCGTAGGACACAACTGCCCCGTGTAGCCGTAGGTCACAACTGTCCCGTGTAGCCGTAGGTCACAACTGCCCCGTGTAGCCGTAGGTCACAACTGTCCCGTGTAGCCGTAGGTCACAACTGTCCCGTGTAGCCGTAGGACACAACTGCCCCGTGTAGCCGTAGGTCACAACTGCCCCGTGTAGCCGTAAAACACAACTGCCCCGTGTAGCCGTAGGTCACAACTGTGCCGTGTAGCCGTAGGTCACAACTTTCCCTTGTAGCCGTAGGTCACAATGGCCACGTGTAGCCGTAGTTCACAACTGTACCGTGTAGCCGTAGGTCACAACTGCCCCGTGTAGCCGTAGGTCACAACTGTCCCGTGTAGCCGTAGGTCACAACTGTCCCGTGTAGCCGTAGGTCACAACTGCCCCGTGTAGCCGTAGGTCCCAATTGCCCCGTGTAGCCGTAGGTCACAACTGTCCCGTGTAGCCGTAGGACACAACTGTCCCGTGTAGCCGTAGGTCACAACTGCCCCGTGTAGCCGTAGGTCACAACTGTCCCGTGTAGCCGTAGGTCACAACTGTCCCGTGTAGCCGTAGGACACAACTGCCCCGTGTAGACGTAGGTCACAATGGCCCCGTGTAGCCGTAGTTCACAACTGCCCCGTGTAGCCGTAGGTCACAACTGTACCGTGTAGCCGTAGGTCACAACTGTACCGTGTAGCCGTAGGTCACAACTGTACCGTGTAGCCGTAGGTCACAACTGTCCCGTGTAGCCGTAGGTCCCAACTGCCCCGTGTAGCCGTAGGTCACAACTGTCCAGTGTAGCCGTAGGACACAACTGTCCCGTGTAGCCGTAGGACACAACTGTCCCGTGTAGCCGTAGGTCACAACTGCCCCGTGTAGCCGTAGGTCACAACTGCCCCGTGTAGCCGTAGGTCACAACTGTCCTGTGTAGCCGTAGGTCACAACTGTCCCGTGTAGCCGTAGGTCACAACTGTCCCGTGTAGCCGTAGGACACAACTGTCCCGTGTAGCCGTAGGACACAACTGCCCCCTGCCCCGTGTAGCCGTAGGTCACAACTGTCCCGTGTAGCCGTAGGTCACAACTGTCCCGTGTAGCCGTAGGACACAACTGCCCCGTGTAGCCGTAGGTCACAACTGCCCCGTGTAGCCGTAGGTCACAACTGCCCCGTGTAGCCGTAGGTCACAACTGTACCGTGTAGCCGTAGGTCACAACTGTACCGTGTAGCCGTAGGTCACAACTGCCCCGTGTAGCCGTAGGTCACAACTGTGCCGTGTAGCCGTAGGTCACAACTGTGCCGTGTAGCCGTAGGTCACAACTGTCCCGTGTAGCCGTAGGTCACAACTGTGCCGTGTAGCCGTAGGTCACAACTGCCCCGTGTAGCCGTAGGTCACAACTGTCCCGTGTAGCCGTAGGTCACAACTGTCCCGTGTAGCCGTAGGACACAACTGCCCCGTGTAGACGTAGGTCACAATGGCCCCGTGTAGCCGTAGTTCACAACTGTCCCGTGTAGCCGTAGGTCACAACTGTACCGTGTAGCCGTAGGTCACAACTGTACCGTGTAGCCGTAGGTCACAACTGTACCGTGTAGCCGTAGGTCACAACTGTCCCGTGTAGCCGTAGGTCCCAACTGCCCCGTGTAGCCGTAGGTCACAACTGTCCAGTGTAGCCGTAGGACACAACTGTCCCGTGTAGCCGTAGGACACAACTGTCCCGTGTAGCCGTAGGTCACAACTGCCCCGTGTAGCCGTAGGTCACAACTGCCCCGTGTAGCCGTAGGTCACAACTGTCCTGTGTAGCCGTAGGTCACAACTGTCCCGTGTAGCCGTAGGTCACAACTGTCCCGTGTAGCCGTAGGACACAACTGTCCCGTGTAGCCGTAGGACACAACTGCCCCCTGCCCCGTGTAGCCGTAGGTCACAACTGTCCCGTGTAGCCGTAGGTCACAACTGTCCCGTGTAGCCGTAGGACACAACTGCCCCGTGTAGCCGTAGGTCACAACTGCCCCGTGTAGCCGTAGGTCACAACTGCCCCGTGTAGCCGTAGGTCACAACTGTACCGTGTAGCCGTAGGTCACAACTGTACCGTGTAGCCGTAGGTCACAACTGCCCCGTGTAGCCGTAGGTCACAACTGTGCCGTGTAGCCGTAGGTCACAACTGTGCCGTGTAGCCGTAGGTCACAACTGTCCCGTGTAGCCGTAGGTCACAACTGTGCCGTGTAGCCGTAGGTCACAACTTTCCCGTGTAGCCGTAGGTCACAATGGCCCCGTGTAGCCGTAGGTCACAACTGTCCCGCGTAGCCGTAGGTCACAACTGTACCGTGTAGCCGTAGGTCACAACTGCCCCGTGTAGGCGTAGGTCACAACTGTCCCGCGTAGCCGTAGGTCACAACTGTCCCGCGTAGCTGTAGGTCACAACTGTCCCGTGTAGCCGTAGGTCACAACTGTCCCGCGTAGCCGTAGGTCACAACTGTCCCGTGTAGCCGTAGGACACAACTGTCCCGTGTAGCCGTAGGTCACAACTGCCCCGTGTAGCCGTAGGTCACAACTGTCCCGTGTAGCCGTAGGTCACAACTGTCCCGTGTAGCCGTAGGACACAACTGCCCCGTGTAGCCGTAGGTCACAACTGTCCCGTGTAGCCGTAGGTCACAACTGTCCCGTGTAGCCGTAGGTCACAACTGTCCCGTGTAGCCGTAGGTCACAACTCTCCCGTGTAGCCGTAGGTCACAACTGCCCCGTGTAGCCGTAGGTCACAACTGTCCCGTGTAGCCGTAGGTCACAACTGTCCCGTGTAGCCGTAGGTCACAACTGTCCCTTCTAGACGTAGGTCACAACTGTCCCGTGTAGCAGTAGGTAACAACTGTCCCGTGTAGCCGTAGGTCACAACTGCCCCGTGTAGCCATAGGTCACAGCTGCCCCGTGTAGCCGTAGGTCACAGCTGCCCCGTGTAGCCATAGGTCACAGCTGCCCCGTGTAGCCGTAGGTCACAACTGTCCCGTGTAGCCGTAGGACACAACTGCCCCGTGTAGCCGTAGGTCACAACTGTCCTGTGTAGCCGCAGGTCACAACTGTCCCGTGTAGCCGCAGGTCACAACTGTCCCGTGTAGCCGTAGGTCACAACTGCCCCGTGTAGCCGTAGGTCACAACTGTCCCGTGTAGCCGCAGGTCACAACTGTCCCGTGTAGCCGCAGGTCACAACTGTCCCGTGTAGCCGTAGGTCACAACTGCCCCGTGTAGCCGTAGGTCACAACTGTCCCGTGTAGCCATAGGACACAACTGCCCCGTGTAGCCGTAGGTCACAACTGTCCCGTGTAGCCGCAGGTCACAACTGTCCCGTGTAGCCGCAGGTCACAACTGTCCCGTGTAGCCGTAGGTCACAACTGCCCCGTGTAGCCGTAGGTCACAACTGTCCCGTGTAGCCGTAGGACACAACTGTCCCGTGTAGCCGTAGGTCACAACTGTCCCGTGTAGCCGTAGGACACAACTGTCCCGTGTAGCCGTAGGTCACAACTGTCCCGTGTAGCCGTAGGTCACAACTGCCCCGTGTAGCCGTAGGTCACAACTGCCCCGTGTAGCCGTAGGTCACAACTGTCCCGTGTAGCCGTAGGACACAACTGTCCCGTGTAGCTGTAGGTCACAACTGTCCCGTGTAGCCGTAGGTCACAACTGCCCCGTTGAGCTGTAGGTCACAACTGTCCCGTGTAGTCGTAGGTCACAAATGTCCCGTGTAGCCGAAGATCACAACTGTCCCGTGTAGCCGTAGGTCACAACTGTCCCGTGTAGCATTAGGTCCCAACTGTCCCGTGTAGCATTAGGTCCCAACTGTCCCGTGTAGCCGTAGGTCACAACTGCCCCGTGTAGCCGTATGGCACAACTGTCCCGTGTAGCCGTAGGTCACAATTGCCCCGTGTAGCCGTAGGTCACAACTGTCCCGTGTAGCCGTAGGACACAACTGTCCCGTGTAGCCGTAGGTCACAATTGCCCCGTGTAGCCGTAGGTCACAACTGTCCCGTGTAGCCGTAGGACACAACTGTCCCGTGTAGCCGTAGGTCACAACTGTCCCGTGTAGCCGTAGGTCACAACTGCCCCGTGTAGCCGTAGGTCACAACTGTCCCGTGTAGCCGCAGGTCACAACTGTCCCGTGTAGCCGCAGGTCACAACTGTCCCGTGTAGCCGTAGGTCACAACTGCCCCGTGTAGCCGTAGGTCAAAACTGTCCCGTGTAGCCGTAGGACACAACTGCCCCGTGTAGCCGTAGGTCACAACTGTCCCGTGTAGCCGCAGGTCACAACTGTCCCGTGTAGCCGCAGGTCACAACTGTCCCGTGTAGCCGTAGGTCACAACTGCCCCGTGTAGCCGTAGGTCACAACTGTCCCGTGTAGCCGTAGGACACAACTGTCCCGTGTAGCCGTAGGTCACAACTGTCCCGTGTAGCCGTAGGTCACAACTGTCCCGCGTAGCCGTAGGACACAACTGTCCCGTGTAGCTGTAGGTCACAACTGTCCCGTGTAGCCGTAGGTCACAACTGCCCCGTGTAGCCGTAGGTCACAACTGTCCCGTGTAGTCGTAGGTCACAAATGTCCCGTGTAGCCGAAGATCACAACTGTCCCGTGTAGCCGTAGGTCACAACTGTCCCGTGTAGCATTAGGTCCCAACTGTCCCGTGTAGCATTAGGTCCCAACTGTCCCGTGTAGCCGTAGGTCACAACTCTCCCATGTAGCCGTAGGTCACAACTGCCCCGTGTAGCCGTATGGCACAACTGTCCCGTGTAGCCGTAGGACACAACTGTCCCGTGTAGCCGTAGGTCACAATTGCCCCGTGTAGCCGTAGGTCACAACTGTCCCGTGTAGCCGTAGGACACAACTGTCCCGTGTAGCCGTAGGTCACAACTGTCCCGTGTAGCCGTAGGTCGCAACTGTCCCGTGTAGCCGTAGGTCGCAAGTGCCCCGTGTAGCCGTAGGTCCCAACTGTCCCGTGTAGCCGTAGGTCACAACTGTCCCGTGTAGCCGTAGGTCACAACTGCCCCGTGTAGCCGTAGGTCACAGCTACCCCGTGTAGCCGTAGGTCACAACTGCCCCGTGTAGCCGTAGGTCACAACTGTCCCGTGTAGCCGTAGGTCACAACTGCCCCGTGTAGCCGTAGGTCACAGCTGCCCCGTGTAGCCGTAGGTCACAACTGCCCCGTGTAGCCGTAGGTCACAACTGTCCCGTGTAGCCGTAGGACACATCTGTCCCGTGTAGCCGTAGGTCACAACTGTCCCGTGTAGCCGCAGGTCACAACTGTCCCGTGTAGCCGTAGGTCACAACTGCCCCGTGTAGCCGTAGGTCACAACTGTCCCGTGTAGCCGTAGGACACAACTGTCCCGTGTAGCCGTAGGTCACAACTGTCCCGTGTAGCCGTAGGTCACAACTGTCCCGTGTAGCCGTAGGACACAACTGTCCCGTGTAGCTGTAGGTCACAACTGTCCCGTGTAGCCGTAGGTCACAACTGCCCTGTGTAGCTGTAGGTCACAACTGTCCCGTGTAGTCGTAGGTCACAAATGTCCCGTGTAGCCGAAGATCACAACTGTCCCGTGTAGCCGTAGGTCACAACTGTCCCGTGTAGCATTAGGTCCCAACTGTCCCGTGTAGCATTAGGTCCCAACTGTCCCGTGTAGCCGTAGGTCACAACTCTCCCATGTAGCCGTAGGTCACAACTGCCCCGTGTAGCCGTATGGCACAACTGTCCCGTGTAGCCGTAGGTCACAATTGCCCCGTGTAGCCGTAGGTCACAACTGTCCTGTGTAGCCGTAGGACACAACTGTCCCGTGTAGCTGTAGGTCACAATTGCCCCGTGTAGCCGTAGGTCACAACTGTCCCGTGTAGCCGTAGGACACAACTGTCCCGTGTAGCCGTAGGTCACAACTGCCCCGTGTAGCCGTAGGTCACAACTGTCCCGTGTAGCCGCAGGTCACAACTGTCCCGTGTAGCCGCAGGTCACAACTGTCCCGTGTAGCCGTAGGTCACAACTGCCCCGTGTAGCCGTAGGTCACAACTGTCCCGTGTAGCCGTAGGACACAACTGTCCCGTGTAGCCGTAGGTCACAACTGTCCCGTGTAGCCGTAGGTCACAACTGTCCCGCGTAGCCATAGGACACAACTGTCCCGTGTAGCTGTAGGTCACAACTGTCCCGTGTAGCCGTAGGTCACAACTGCCCCGTGTAGCTGTAGGTCACAACTGTCCCGTGTAGTCGTAGGTCACAACTGCCCCGTGTAGCTGTAGGTCACAACTGTCCCGTGTAGTCGTAGGTCACAAATGTCCCGTGTAGCCGAAGATCACAACTGTCCCGTGTAGCCGTAGGTCACAACTGTCCCGTGTAGCATTAGGTCCCAACTGTCCCGTGTAGCATTAGGTCCCAACTGTCCCGTGTAGCCGTAGGTCACAACTCTCCCATGTAGCCGTAGGACACAACTGTCCCGTGTAGCCGTGGGTCACAACTGTCCCGTGTAGCCGTAGGTCACAATTGCCCCGTGTAGCCGTAGGTCACAACTGTCCCGTGTAGCCGTAGGTCACAACTGTACCGTGTAGCCGTAGGTCACAACTGTCCCGTGTAGCCGTAGGTCACAACTGCCCCGTGTAGCTGTAGGACACAACTGTCCCGTGTAGCCGTAGGTCACAACTGCCCCGTGTAGCCGTAGGACACAACTGTCCCGTGTAGCCGTAGGTCACAACTGTCCCGTGTAGCCGTAGGTCACAACTGCCCCGTGTAGCCGTAGGTCACAACTGTCCCGTGTAGCCGTAGGTCACAACTGCCCCGTGTAGCCGTAGGTCACAACTGTCCCGTGTAGCCGTAGGACACAACTGTCCCGTGTAGCCGTAGGTCACAACTGTCCCGTGTAGCCGTAGGTCACAACTGTCCCGTGTAGCCGTAGGTCACAACTGTCCCGTGTAGCCGTAGGTCACAACTGTCCCGTGTAGCCGTAGGTCACAACTGCCCCGTGTAGCCGTAGGTCACAACTGTCCCGTGTAGCCGCAGGACACAAGTGCCCCGTGTAGCCGTAGGTCACAACTGTCCCGTGTAGCCGTAGGTCACAACTGTCCCGTGTAGCCGTAGGTCACAACTGTCCCGCGTAGCCGTAGGTCACAACTGTCCCGCGTAGCCGTAGGTCACAACTGTCCCGTGTAGCCGTAGGTCACAACTGCCCCGTGTAGCCGTAGGTCCCAACTGCCCCGTGTAGCCGTAGGTCACAACTGTCCCGTGTAGCCGTAGGACACAACTGTCCCGTGTAGCCGTAGGTCACAACTGCCCCGTGTAGCCGTAGGTCACAACTGCCCCGTGTAGCCGTAGGTCACAACTGTCCCGTGTAGCCGTAGGTCACAACTGTCCCGTGTAGCCGTAGGTCACAACTGTCCCGTGTAGCCGTAGGACACAACTGCCCCGTGTAGCCGTAGGTCACAACTGCCCCGTGTAGCCGTAGGTCACAACTGTCCCGTGTAGCCGTAGGTCACAACTGTCCCGTGTAGCCGTAGGACACAACTGCCCCGTGTAGCCGTAGGACACAACTGCCCCGTGTAGCCGTAGGACACAACTGCCCCGTGTAGCCGTAGGTCACAACTGTCCCGTGTAGCCGTAGGTCACAACTGTCCCGTGTAGCCGTAGGACACAACTGCCCCGTGTAGCCGTAGGTCACAACTGTCCCGTGTAGCCGTAGGTCACAACTGTCCCGTGTAGCCGTAGGACACAACTGCCCCGTGTAGCCGTAGGTCACAACTGTGCCGTGTAGCCGTAGGTCACAACTTTCCCGTGTAGCCGTAGGTCACAATGGCCCCGTGTAGCCGTAGTTCACAACTGCCCCGTGTAGCCGTAGGTCACAACTGTACCGTGTAGCCGTAGGTCACAACTGTCCCGTGTAGCCGTAGGACACAACTGCCCCGTGTAGCCGTAGGTCACAACTGTCCCGTGTAGCCGTAGGTCACAACTGTCCCGTGTAGCCGTAGGACACAACTGCCCCGTGTAGCCGTAGGTCACAACTGCCCCGTGTAGCCGTAGGTCACAACTGTCCCGTGTAGCCGTAGGACACAACTGCCCCGTGTAGCCGTAGGTCACAACTGTGCCGTGTAGCCGTAGGTCACAACTTTCCCGTGTAGCCGTAGGTCACAATGGCCCCGTGTAGCCGTAGTTCACAACTGTACCGTGTAGCCGTAGGTCACAACTGCCCCGTGTAGCCGTAGGTCACAACTGTCCCGTGTAGCCGTAGGTCACAACTGTCCCGTGTAGCCGTAGGTCACAACTGCCCCGTGTAGCCGTAGGTCCCAACTGCCCCGTGTAGCCGTAGGTCACAACTGTCCCGTGTAGCCGTAGGACACAACTGTCCCGTGTAGCCGTAGGTCACAACTGCCCCGTGTAGCCGTAGGTCACAACTGTCCCGTGTAGCCGTAGGTCACAACTGTCCCGTGTAGCCGTAGGACACAACTGCCCCGTGTAGACGTAGGTCACAATGGCCCCGTGTAGCCGTAGTTCACAACTGCCCCGTGTAGCCGTAGGTCACAACTGTACCGTGTAGCCGTAGGTCACAACTGTACCGTGTAGCCGTAGGTCACAACTGTACCGTGTAGCCGTAGGTCACAACTGTCCCGTGTAGCCGTAGGTCCCAACTGCCCCGTGTAGCCGTAGGTCACAACTGTCCCGTGTAGCCGTAGGACACAACTGTCCCGTGTAGCCGTAGGACACAACTGTCCCGTGTAGCCGTAGGTCACAACTGCCCCGTGTAGCCGTAGGTCACAACTGCCCCGTGTAGCCGTAGGTCACAACTGTCCTGTGTAGCCGTAGGTCACAACTGTCCCGTGTAGCCGTAGGTCACAACTGTCCCGTGTAGCCGTAGGACACAACTGTCCCGTGTAGCCGTAGGACACAACTGCCCCCTGCCCCGTGTAGCCGTAGGTCACAACTGTCCCGTGTAGCCGTAGGTCACAACTGTCCCGTGTAGCCGTAGGACACAACTGCCCCGTGTAGCCGTAGGTCACAACTGCCCCGTGTAGCCGTAGGTCACAACTGCCTCGTGTAGCCGTAGGTCACAACTGTACCGTGTAGCCGTAGGTCACAACTGTACCGTGTAGCCGTAGGTCACAACTGCCCCGTGTAGCCGTAGGTCACAACTGTGCCGTGTAGCCGTAGGTCACAACTGTGCCGTGTAGCCGTAGGTCACAACTGTCCCGTGTAGCCGTAGGTCACAACTGTGCCGTGTAGCCGTAGGTCACAACTTTCCCGTGTAGCCGTAGGTCACAATGGCCCCGTGTAGCCGTAGTTCACAACTGCCCCGTGTAGCCGTAGGTCACAACTGTCCCGCGTAGCCGTAGGTCACAACTGTACCGTGTAGCCGTAGGTCAAAACTGCCCCGTGTAGGCGTAGGCCACAACTGTCCCGCGTAGCCGTAGGTCACAACTGTCCCGCGTAGCTGTAGGTCACAACTGTCCCGTGTAGCCGTAGGTCACAACTGCCCCGTGTAGCCGTAGGTCCCAACTGCCCCGTGTAGCCGTAGGTCACAACTGTCCCGTGTAGCCGTAGGACACAACTGTCCCGTGTAGCCGTAGGTCACAACTGCCCCGTGTAGCCGTAGGTCACAACTGTCCCGTGTAGCCGTAGGTCACAACTGTCCCGTGTAGCCGTAGGACACAACTGCCCCGTGTAGCCGTAGGTCACAACTGTCCCGTGTAGCCGTAGGTCACAACTGTCCCGTGTAGCCGTAGGTCACAACTGTCCCGTGTAGCCGTAGGTCACAACTCTCCCGTGTAGCCGTAGGTCACAACTGCCCCGTGTAGCCGTAGGTCACAACTGTCCCGTGTAGCCGTAGGTCACAACTGTCCCGTGTAGCCGTAGGTCACAACTGTCCCTTCTAGACGTAGGTCACAACTGTCCCGTGTAGCCGTAGGTAACAACTGTCCCGTGTAGCCGTAGGTCACAACTGCCCCGTGTAGCCATAGGTCACAGCTGCCCCGTGTAGCCGTAGGTCACAGCTGCCCCGTGTAGCCGTAGGTCACAGCTGCCCCGTGTAGCCGTAGGTCACAACTGTCCCGTGTAGCCGTAGGACACAACTGCCCCGTGTAGCCGTAGGTCACAACTGTCCTGTGTAGCCGCAGGTCACAACTGTCCCGTGTAGCCGCAGGTCACAACTGTCCCGTGTAGCCGTAGGTCACAACTGCCCCGTGTAGCCGTAGGTCACAACTGTCCCGTGTAGCCGCAGGTCACAACTGTCCCGTGTAGCCGCAGGTCACAACTGTCCCGTGTAGCCGTAGGTCACAACTGCCCCGTGTAGCCGTAGGTCACAACTGTCCCGTGTAGCCGTAGGACACAACTGCCCCGTGTAGCCGTAGGTCACAACTGTCCCGTGTAGCCGCAGGTCACAACTGTCCCGTGTAGCCGCAGGTCACAACTGTCCCGTGTAGCCGTAGGTCACAACTGCCCCGTGTAGCCGTAGGTCACAACTGTCCCGTGTAGCCGTAGGACACAACTGTCCCGTGTAGCCGTAGGTCACAACTGTCCCGTGTAGCCGTAGGTCACAACTGTCCCGCGTAGCCATAGGACACAACTGTCCCGTGTAGCCGTAGGTCACAACTGTCCCGTGTAGCCGTAGGTCACAACTGCCCCGTGTAGCCGTAGGTCACAACTGCCCCGTGTAGCCGTAGGTCACAACTGTCCCGTGTAGCCGTAGGACACAACTGTCCCGTGTAGCTGTAGGTCACAACTGTCCCGTGTAGCCGTAGGTCACAACTGCCCCGTGTAGCTGTAGGTCACAACTGTCCCGTGTAGTCGTAGGTCACAAATGTCCCGTGTAGCCGCAGGTCACAACTGTCCCGTGTAGCCGTAGGTCACAACTGTCCCGTGTAGCCGTAGGTCGCAACTGCCCCGTGTAGCCGTAGGTCCCAACTGTCCCGTGTAGCCGTAGGTCACAACTGTCCCGTGTAGCCGTAGGTCACAACTGCCCCGTGTAGCCGTAGTTCACAACTGCCCCGTGTAGCCGTAGGTCACAGCTACCCCGTGTAGCCGTAGGTCACAACTGCCCCGTGTAGCCGTAGGTCACAACTGTCCCGTGTAGCCGTAGGTCACAACTGCCCCGTGTAGCCGTAGGTCACAGCTGCCCCGTGTAGCCGTAGGTCACAACTGCCCCGTGTAGCCGTAGGTCACAACTGTCCCGTTTAGCCGTAGGACACAAATGTCCCGTGTAGCCGTAGGTCACAACTGTCCCGTGTAGCCGTAGGTCACAACTGTCCCGTGTAGCCGCAGGTCACAACTGTCCCGTGTAGCCGTAGGTCACAACTGCCCCGTGTAGCCGTAGGTCACAACTGTCCCGTGTAGCCGTAGGACACAACTGTCCCGTGTAGCCGTAGGTCACAACTGTCCCGTGTAGCCGTAGGTCACAACTGTCCCGCGTAGCCGTAGGACACAACTGTCCCGTGTAGCTGTAGGTCACAACTGTCCCGTGTAGCCGTAGGTCACAACTGCCCCGTGTAGCTGTAGGTCACAACTGTCCCGTGTAGTCGTAGGTCACAAATGTCCCGTGTAGCCGAAGATCACAACTGTCCCGTGTAGCCGTAGGTCACAACTGTCCCGTGTAGCATTAGGTCCCAACTGTCCCGTGTAGCATTAGGTCCCAACTGTCCCGTGTAGCCGTAGGTCACAACTCTCCCATGTAGCCGTAGGTCACAACTGCCCCGTGTAGCCGTATGGCACAACTGTCCCGTGTAGCCGTAGGTCACAATTGCCCCGTGTAGCCGTAGGTCACAACTGTCCCGTGTAGCCGTAGGACACAACTGTCCCGTGTAGCTGTAGGTCACAATTGCCCCGTGTAGCCGTAGGTCACAACTGTCCCGTGTAGCCGTAGGACACAACTGCCCCGTGTAGCCGTAGGTCACAACTGCCCCGTGTAGCCGTAGGTCACAACTGTCCCGTGTAGCCGCAGGTCACAACTGTCCCGTGTAGCCGCAGGTCACAACTGTCCCGTGTAGCCGTAGGTCACAACTGCCCCGTGTAGCCGTAGGTCACAACTGTCCCGTGTAGCCGTAGGACACAACTGTCCCGCGTAGCCATAGGTCACAACTGTCCCGTGTAGCCGTAGGTCACAACTGTCCCGCGTAGCCATAGGACACAACTGTCCCGTGTAGCCGTAGGTCACAACTGTCCCGTGTAGCCGTAGGACACAACTGTCCCGTGTAGCCGTAGGACACAACTGTCCCGTGTAGCCGTAGGACACAACTGCCCCGTGTAGCCGTAGGTCACAACTGTCCCGTGTAGCCGTAGGTCACAACTGTCCCGTGTAGCCGTAGGACACAACTGCCCCGTGTAGCCGTAGGTCACAACTGTCCCGTGTAGCCGTAGGTCACAACTGTCCCGTGTAGCCGTAGGACACAACTGCCCCGTGTAGCCGTAGGTCACAACTGTGCCGTGTAGCCGTAGGTCACAACTTTCCCGTGTAGCCGTAGGTCACAATGGCCCCGTGTAGCCGTAGTTCACAACTGCCCCGTGTAGCCGTAGGTCACAACTGTACCGTGTAGCCGTAGGTCACAACTGTCCCGTGTAGCCGTAGGACACAACTGCCCCGTGTAGCCGTAGGTCACAACTGTCCCGTGTAGCCGTAGGTCACAACTGTCCCGTGTAGCCGTAGGACACAACTGCCCCGTGTAGCCGTAGGTCACAACTGCCCCGTGTAGCCGTAGGTCACAACTGTCCCGTGTAGCCGTAGGACACAACTGCCCCGTGTAGCCGTAGGTCACAACTGTGCCGTGTAGCCGTAGGTCACAACTTTCCCGTGTAGCCGTAGGTCACAATGGCCCCGTGTAGCCGTAGTTCACAACTGTACCGTGTAGCCGTAGGTCACAACTGCCCCGTGTAGCCGTAGGACACAACTGTCCCGTGTAGCCGTAGGTCACAACTGTCCCGTGTAGCTGTAGGTCACAACTGTCCCGTGTAGCCGTAGGTCACAACTGTACCGTGTAGCCGTAGGACACAACTGCCCCGTGTAGCCGTAGGTCACAACTGCCCCGTGTAGTGAGTGCCCAAATGGTCAGTCCGCCCCTGACCCCATACTCATTCACATGGGGGGGTCAGGATCTCCTTGTGAAAGGGGGCTTCCAGATTCCAGTAACCCCCCTGCCCACAGACCCCCACAACCACAGCCCAGGGTTGTGGGTAAGAGGCCCTTGTCCTAATCAACACGGGGACAAGGTGCTTTGGAGGGGGATTCCCCCTACCCTAAAGCACCCCCCCCATGTTGAGGACAGGTGACCTGCTATGGAAAAATCCCTGTTTAGCCCATTTTCTTACTCATGAGGGTCCAATAGTGTGGACATGCTATGGGATCAGACCATTGGGGATATTGTACACAATGGGGTCCTGCGATCCTTTGATGAAAGCTATACACCAACCTGCCAAATACGCATTTCTTTAGGGTCCTACAACTCACAGTTTGGGAGGGCCCCAGTCTCCTTTGCCCCCTCAGACAAACCCTTGTCTACTGTATATAAATCCCAGTTTCCTCCCATTCATACCATGGGCAGCACAATGGCCACATGATTAGCACTTCCACCTGGCAGCACTCGGGTAGTTGGTTCAAATTCCAACCACGGCACCACCTGCCTGGAGTTTGCATGTTTTTCTTGTGCCTGCACGGGTTTCCTCCGGGTACTCCGGTTTCCTCCCACACTCCAAAGACATGCTGGGAGGTGAATTGGCTCCTGTCTACATCGGCCCTAGTATGTGTATGTGTACATTTTGTGTGGCTCAAACCGCACCACATTTGCACCAGAATTGCACAGGACCCTTTTTTTTGTCCACGCAAGAAGTGGATTGTATGGGTGTTCAAACCCCTGCGATCCAATTCTGCAAATCGCATTGCGTTTTGAGAACCAATTTCAAGGTGTTGTTAACGTAACATACACTCCCACAGCGGTTTGCATGAACAGGGTGTGATTTTGTGGGTAATGGAGGCCAATTATGGGTAATGGTGGCACATTGTAGGTAGTGGAGGCACATTGTGGGTAATGGAGGCCAATTATGGGTAATGGAGGCACATTGTGGGTAGTGGAGGCCAATTATGGGTAATGGAGGCACATTGTGGGTAATGGAGGCCAATTATGGGTAATGGAGGCACATTGTAGGTAGTGGAGGCACATTGTGGGTAATGGAGGCCAATTATGGGTAATGGTGGCACATTGTAGGTAGTGGAGGCACATTGTGGGTAATGGAGGCCAATTATGGGTAATGAAGGCACATTGTGGGTAGTGGAGGCACATTGTGGGTAATGGAGGCCAATTATGGGTAATGGAGGCACATTGTAGGTAGTGGAGGCACATTGTGGGTAATGGAGGCCAATTATGGGTAATGGTGGCCCATTGTAGGTAGTGGAGGCACATTGTGGGTAATGGAGGCCAATTATGGGTAATGGAGGCACATTGTGGGTAGTGGAGGCACATTGTGGGTAATGGTGGCACATTGTGGGTAGTGGTGGCACATTGTGGGTAGTGGAGGCACATTGTGGGTAGTGGAGGCCCATTGTGGGTAATGGTGGCACATTGTGGGTAGTGGAGGCCCATTGTGGGTAATGGTGGCACATTGTGGGTAGTGGAGGCCCATTGTGGGTAGTGGAGGCCCATTGTGGGTAGTGGTGGCACATTGTGGGTAGTGGAGGCCCATTGTGGGTAGTGAAGGCACATTGTGGGTAGTGGAGGAACATTGTGGTTAGTGGAGGCCCATTGTGGGTAGTGGAGGCCCATTGTGGGTAGTGGTGGCACATTGTGGGTAGTGGTGGCACATTGTGGGTAGTGGTGGCACATTGTGGGTAGTGGAGGCCCATTGTGGGTAGTGAAGGCACATTGTGGGTAGTGGAGGAACATTGTGGTTAGTGGAGGCCCATTGTGGGTAGTGGAGGCCCATTGTGGGTAGTGGTGGCACATTGTGGGTAGTGGAGGCCCATTGTGGGTAGTGGAGGCACATTGTGGGTAGTGGAGGCCCATTGTGGGTAGTGGAGGCCAATTGTCGGTAGTGGAGGCACATTGTGGGTAGTGGAGGCCCATTGTGGGTAGTGGAGGCACATTGTGGGTAGTGGAGGCACATTGTGGGTAGTGGAGGAACATTGTGGTTAGTAGAGGCCCATTATGGGTAATGGTGGCACATTGTGGGTAATGGAGGCCAATTATGGGTAATGGAGGCACATTGTAGGTAGTGGAGGCACATTGTGGGTAATGGAGGCCAATTATGGGTAATGGTGGCCCATTGTAGGTAGTGGAGGCACATTGTGGGTAATGGAGGCCAATTATGGGTAATGGAGGCACATTGTGGGTAGTGGAGGCACATTGTGGGTAATGGTGGCACATTGTGGGTAGTGGTGGCACATTGTGGGTAGTGGAGGCACATTGTGGGTAGTGGAGGCCCATTGTGGGTAGTGAAGGCACATTGTGGGTAGTGGAGGAACATTGTGGTTAGTGGAGGCCCATTGTGGGTAGTGGAGGCCCATTGTGGGTAGTGGTGGCACATTGTGGGTAGTGGTGGCACATTGTGGGTAGTGGTGGCACATTGTGGGTAGTGGAGGCCCATTGTGGGTAGTGAAGGCACATTGTGGGTAGTGGAGGAACATTGTGGTTAGTGGAGGCCCATTGTGGGTAGTGGAGGCCCATTGTGGGTAGTGGTGGCACATTGTGGGTAGTGGAGGCCCATTGTGGGTAGTGGAGGCACATTGTGGGTAGTGGAGGCCCATTGTGGGTAGTGGAGGCCAATTGTCGGTAGTGGAGGCACATTGTGGGTAGTGGAGGCCCATTGTGGGTAGTGGAGGCCCATTGTCGGTAGTGGTGGCACATTGTGGGTAGTGGAGGCACATTGTGGGTAGTGGAGGAACATTGTGGTTAGTAGAGGCCCATTATGGGTAATGGTGGCACATTGTGGGTAACGGAGGCACATCATGCAGAACAACCCCCCTGCTCCTTAAACCCCCCCCCCCCCCGGAAATTAAGTTCTTTAGCTGTTTAAACCATAATAAGTCCATATCACTCCATACAAATGGTGATGAATGCCTTCCTTTGATAAGCGGCTCTAATGTAACTCTTCCATTATACATCATTACAGTAATACCTGCGATCATTGAACGCTGCGCGGCGATTTGTGGGAAACGTCGTCGTGATGTTTTCCATTTAAACTCTTGGCATGAATCAGAGATCTCCGGGCGTTGGACTGCGAGGGATCCGAGGGCAGCGCACTAAGCCGGCTATCCAGTTACCATTAAGCTGAGTGCGTTGTCTATTTATATCATCCGGACTTCGCCGAGATCAGTCGCCTTTAATTATACACAGCCTGCACCCCCCCCCTTCCCTGGAGGAGGCAGGAGAGGGCAGAGGAAACGGGGACCAAAGAGTATGTTAAGGGGGGGGCAGAGGAAACGGGGACCAAAGAGTATTTCCAGGGGGGGCAGAGGAAACGGGGACCAAAGAGTATTTTAAGGGGGGGGCAGAGGAAACGGGGACCAAAGAGTATTTTAAGGGGGGGGCAGAGGAAACGGGGACCAAAGAGTATTTCAAGGGGGGGGGGCAGAGGAAACGGGGACCAAAGAGTATTTTAAGGGGGGGGCAGAGGAAACGGGGACCAAAGAGTATTTTAAGGGGGGGGCAGAGGAAACGGGGACCAAAGAGTATTTCAAGGGGGGGGGGCAGAGGAAACGGGGACCAAAGAGTATTTTAAGGGGGGGCAGAGGAAACGGGGACCAAAGAGTATTTCAGGGGGGGGGCAAAAAGTATTTCAAGGGGGGTGCAGAGGAAACGGGGACCAAAGAGTATTTCAAGGGGGGGGCAGAGGAAATGGGGACCAAAGAGTATTTTAAGGGGGGGCAGAGGAAATGGGGACCAAAGAGTATTTTAAGGGGGGAGCAGAGGAAACGGGGACCAAAGAGTATTTTAAGGGGGGGGGGCAGAGGAAACGGGGACCAAAGAGTATTTCAAGGGGGGGGCAGAGGAAATGGGGACCAAAGAGTATTTTAAGGGGGGGCAGAGGAAACGGGGACCAAAGAGTATTTCAAGGGGGGGGGGCAGAGGAAACGGGGACCAAAGAGTATTTTAAGGGGGGGCAGAGGAAATGGGGACCAAAGAGTATTTTAAGGGGGGGCAGAGGAAACGGGGACCAAAGAGTATTTTAAGGGGGGGGGCAGAGGAAACAGGGACCAAAGAGTATTTCAAGGGGGGGGCAAAGGAAACGGGGACCAAAGAGTATTTTAAGGGGGGGGCAGAGGAAACGGGGACCAAAGAGTATTTCAAGGGGGGCAGAGGAAATGGGGACCAAAGAGTATTTTAAGGGGGGCAGAGGAAACGGGGACCAAAGAGTATTTTAAGGGGGGGGGCAGAGGAAATGGGGACCAAAGAGTATTTTAAGGGGGGGGGCAGAGGAAACGGGGACCAAAGAGTATTTCAAGGGGGGGGGCAGAGAAAACGGGGACCAAAGAGTATTTTAAGGGGGGGGGGGATTCCTGATTTAGCCTGAGTCACACTGATGCTGTGTGGAATTTGCAGCGTTTTCTGCGCGAATTCCTCACCGCATCAGAATCACACCCCATTCAAGTGAACCGCTGTGGGTGTGTATGTTCAGTTAACAACACCCCCAAAGCGGTCCGCAAAATGCAGAATCAGATCGCATAGTTGTGAATACCCGTGCGATTCGATTCTAGTGCGGACCCAAAAAAAGGGTCCTGCACCTCTTTGGTGCGGTGCGATTAGAGCCATACAAAATGTACAGCTCCGATCGCACTGCACACATTTCGCATGTGATTTACACAGGAATGCAGTGCGGTTCCTGTGCGAATCACATGCGATGTACCGAACCGCATGTATGTGAAGCCGGGTTTATAGGGGTTTTGCTATGCAGACATTAACCTCTTCATGACCCAAGGCAGAGCAAAGCTTAACGCCTGAATGTGGTTTTGGAACTGTGACATGTGTTACTAAAAACTGTACATACCATGGCAACCAGGGCCCTGTGAGCCTACCGGAAGCAGCACGGCGAGCACACCATGGTGAATTATGGGTGTGGCAGAATTGTCACAACAATGGGAGGGGCATAAAACTTGAGCCTACATACAGGGTGCAGGCGTATGTAACATGCAGAATGCAGGGGTCAGAAGCATGTAACCTACAGAGTGCAGGGGTCAGATGTATGTAAGAAACAATGTGCAGGGATCAGGATTATATAGCGTACAGAGTGCAGGGATCAGGAATATGTAATGTACAGCGTGCAGGGGTCAAGAGTATGTAACTTCCAGAGTTCAGGGGTCAAAAGTATGTAAGAACAAGCATGTAGTGGTCAGGAGTATGAAACTTCCAGAGTGCAGGGATCAGGAGTATGTAATGTGCAGAATGCAGCGGTCAGGAGTATGTAATGTACAGAGTGCCGGGGTCAAGTGTAAGTAAGAATAAGCATGCAAGCGGTCAGTAGTATGTAACTTCCAAAGTTCAGGGGTCAGGAGTATGCAACGTAGAGAACTCAGGGGACAAAAATATGTAATAAGAAGCATGCAGGGGTCAGGAGTATGTAATGTACAGAATGCAGGGGTCAGGAGTATGTAATGTGCAGAATGCAGGGGTCAGGAGTGTGTAATGTGCAGAATGCAGGGGTCAGGAGTGTGTAATGTGCAGAATGCAGGGGTCAGGAGTGTGTAATGTGCAGAATGCAGGGGTCAGGAGTATGTAATGTGCAGAATGCAGGGGTCAGGAGTATGTAATGTGCAGAATGCAGGGGTCAGAAGTATGTAGTGTGCAGAATGCAGGGGTCAGGAGTGTGTAATGTGCAGAATGCAGGGGTCAGGAGTATGTAATGTGCAGAATGCAGGGGTCAGGAGTATGTAATGTGCAGAATGCAGGGGTCAGAAGTATGTAGTGTGCAGAATGCAGGGGTCAGGAGTGTGTAATGTACAGAATACAGGAGTCAGCAGTGTGAAACATACAGAATGCAGGGGTCAGGAGTATGTAATGTACAGAGCGCCAGTGTCAAGGGTATGTAAGAAAAAGCATGCAGGAGTCAGGAGTATGTAGCTTCCAGGGTGCAGGGGTCAGGAGTATGTAACAGAGTGCTGGGGTCAGGAGTGACTGCCAAGTGCAGAGTCATTTAACATTACTCTGCTTGCTCCAAAAAACAAAAAAGAAGTCCCCTCTCTGCTCCAGACCCTCCTGCTGAGTTATTCTGAAGAAATAGCTGTTTGTTTCTCTGTGTCCACGTACAGAGGGAATGGGAGTGACTTTATAATTACCAGTCAGCTGCTGCACCTGCAGGGCTCTAGTGAGGAAAGTGGCAGGGTCTGCATCCCTTTAGATGTGATTTTCCTTTGTTAGTATCTCACCAAAAATTACATTTTTGTTGCAGGGGATGCCCAACATCTGACCTGTATCTTAATGTAGACCTCTGGGAAAATCAGCGAGCCAATCACACAAGCAGGAAATGACATTTCTGGGAGGTGTTCTGTATGCCATCTGTGTACAGAGCGCCTCCAGGTGGCCATATTGCAGAAAGTTACAGCGGCTGCAGATTGGAAAATAAATATTTAATAACAATAAGACCGCGGTCATGCCATACGACCTGCAAATCGCACGGCAAGACGCACCCTATTGTCCGCCATTACAGCGGTCATGTGGGTGCGGTTCCGACTTGGCCGGAGCCGCACCAATCTCGAAAGTAGTACACGCGCTACTTTTGGTGCGATTTGCATAGACCTCTGCGTCAGATGTCTTGCAAATCGCACCAGTAATCGGCTTTGTCACCCAACTTTGAAATTGTGCAACTTCACTGTAAGTCGTAACGGTTTCAAAGCCGGGATCAGTGTGAACACAGTGTAAATGGTTAGCACCTCCACCTGGCAGTACTCGGGTCATTGGTTCAAATCCCAACCACGGCACCACCTGCCTGGAGTTTGCATGTTCTCCCTGTGCCTGTGTGGGTTTCCTCCCACACTTCAAAGACATGCTAGTAGGTGAATTGGTTCCGGTCTAAATTGTCCCTAGTATGTGTATGTATGAATGTGAGTTGGGGATCTTAGATTGTACGCTCCTCGGGGGCGGGGACAGATGTGAATGTACTATATATATGTAAACTGACGACGCTATATAAGTACCTGAAATAAAATTGTACAATAAAATGTAACAAAAAAAACAACCGTCACCTTGTACACACCCAAAAATGCAAAGCGCACACATGGTTTGCCCGTGCACGTAGACCATGGCTGCACCATCCGTTCCCGGCTTCAGAGCGGTCATTCCCTGGCTGCTACAACCAGGGAAACAGCTAATCAAGCAAGACCTGTGCTTGATTAGCTGCAGGGGAGACTTGGGGGTCTAAAACCATAAAGAGGACCTATCACGTGCCCATGCTATCTTATAGGGGGGGGTGTTAGCCCACTTGTGATAGCAATAAAGTTTTAAAAAAAAGTGTTTAAAAAAAAAAAAATTAAAAAGACAAAATATATAGAGAGCAAAAATGTTTATATCTATATCAATATATATAGATAGATATCTATATATATATACTCTTTTGCGCTCCTTCTGTGATGAGTGGCTACTCTCAAAATTCAGTAAATATGGGTCATAAAAAAACACCAAAACAAAACAAACTTCTCAATCAATAAAGTTTTCTAATTCTTGAACTTAAGATCACGTGACACTGCACCTTATAGAAGAAAACAAGAGAGTAAAACCGTGAAAAGTGTCCTCTGTCCCATATATCATCTGCACATTGGCGGCCATCTTTCTGAGGCCTCCATTCCCGCCGGCGGTCATCTCTTTGACAGCTATCCGGAGTGACGACGTGAAGCTCTAGAAGGAAGGCTGCGCTCTAGCGTTGGGAGTGTCACGTGACGTGCTGGAGCAGCGTGCAGGGGGATTGCTCATGCGCAGTACGCGTCTAGCGGCTGTCCCTAGTGCACCCGGGCAGAGATGGCCGAGGCGCAGAGCGCGGTGTGGGGGATGGTGGAGGAGTTCGTCACCGGACAGCAGGACGGGGCGGCGGACGAGGTGGCTTCAGGTAACTCGGGGAGACCGGGACTGTATGTGTGAGGAGGGGACACTCCCTGCATGGCCGCCTCCTCATAGAGGGTCATTGCCGTCTCCTGGCTTCCAGAGACGCTCCCTCATTGGCCAGTAGTCACGTGTTAGGTGTCATGGTCATCCTGTGCGCCCTCATTGGTCAATGTGTCTCATGGAGTTATGTCCATCCCCTGGCTTCTATAGATGCTCCCTCATAGGTCGTTATTCATGTATCCGGGGTCATGGTCATCCTTCAGCTTCCACAATTCCTGCTTTATAGGTCATGCATCTCATGTTCATCCCATGGCTTCTCTATCTGCTACCTTACAGGTCATATTTCATGCATCTGGGGTCATGGTCATCCTCTGGCTTTCACAGTTCCCATCTGATTTCCATAGCACCTCCATAATAGGATACACATGTATCAGGGTGTCATGTTTCTCCTCTGGCTTCTATATCCACATCCATATAGGTCGTATAAGAATGTCATGGTCATCCACTGGCTTCCACGCTTCCTACCTTATGGGTCCTTCATGTGTTATGGTCGTACCCTGCCTTCTATAGATGCTGTTTCATTGGTCAAAATCACGTATCTGGGGGTCATAGCCATCCTCCAGCTTCCACAATATTACCCTTATAGGTCATTAGTCACATATTAGCTGTCATGTTCATCCTCTGCTCCCTCATTAGTCATCGTGTCTCAGGGAGTCATATTCATCCCCCAACATCTGTAAATGTCACTTCAGCAGTTGTTGTTCTTGTATCTGGGGTCATGCTCATCCCCTTTCTTCTACATTTGCTGCTTATAGGTCATTATTCATAGCTCAGGGGGTCATGTTCATCCTCCAGCTTCCACAAATTCTCCCTTAGGGCTCGTTCACACTTGGCTGTTTTGCCAACGCTTGCCAAACGCCCCTACAGCGTTTGGCAAGCGTTGGTCCGGCGTTTGCAGAGCGTTTTTTAACGCTCGGCAAACGCTCCGAAAACGCTGCATGCGCGGTTTAGCGGAGGTTGCTAGGCGTTTGCCGAGCGTTAATAACGCCCCACAAACGCCTATAATGCAGTTTGAGTGGTGTTACCGCTCCGCAAACGCCCCTCAACCGCACCGCAAACGCCGGGCTTTTGCGGAGTGGCACCATAGACGAGAATAGGAGGCTTCAACGCCTCCTGACTCGTCCAGAGGCGTCCGTTTTGACACAACGCGACGCAAACGCTCCCGTTAGAACAGCACCATGTGCTGTAATGTGCAGAATTGGCGGTAAAAATGCTTTCCAAACGCCTCTCTGCCGCCTGCACACAACGCTAGTGTGAACGTAGCCTTACAGGTCATTCATGTGTTGGGTGTCAGTGTCATCCCTAGGTTTCCATGTCTGCTCCCCCCCCCCCCCCCGATCTGACTGTGAAATCATGTGACTTCCATGTCTGATGTCATTTTGAGGTGCGACTTGCAGGACGTCTCCCCCGGAGTCATGTGTGTCTTGAAGTCTGTGGGGCTCCGAGCGAGTCTGAATCGCATCCATCGGACCGCTTAAACCCCTCCCCCTCCAGAGGATTCCACCCCTCCCCCTCCAGAGGATTCCACCCCCTATGCGTCCCGTGCGTACACTTGATGCGGCCGGGCGTCCCGTGCGCATGATGTGGCCAGGGTGTCCCGTCCCGTGCACTAGAGGCGGCCGGGCGTCCCGTCCCGTCCCGTGCACTAGAGGCGGCCGGGCGTCCCGTCCCGTCCCGTGCACTAGAGGCGGCCGGGCGTCCCGTCCCGTCCCGTGCACTAGAGGCGGCCGGGCGTCCCGTCCCGTGCACTAGAGGCGGCCGGGCGTCCCGTCCCGTCCCGTGCACTAGAGGCGGCCGGGCGTCCCGTCCCGTCCCGTGCACTAGAGGCGGCCGGGCGTCCCGTCCCGTCCCGTGCACTAGAGGCGGCCGGGCGTCCCGTCCCGTCCCGTGCACTAGAGGCGGCCGGGCGTCCCGTCCCGTCCCGTGCACTAGAGGCGGCCGGGCGTCCCGTCCCGTCCCGTGCACTAGAGGCGGCCGGGCGTCCCGTCCCGTCCCGTGCACTAGAGGCGGCCGGGCGTCCCGTCCCGTCCCGTGCACTAGAGGCGGCCGGGCGTCCCGTCCCGTCCCGTGCACTAGAGGCGGCCGGGCGTCCCGTCCCGTGCACTAGAGGCGGCCGGGCGTCCCGTCCCGTGCACTAGAGGCGGCCGGGCGTCCCGTCCCGTCCCGTGCACTAGAGGCGGCCGGGCGTCCCGTCCCGTCCCGTGCACTAGAGGCGGCCGGGCGTCCCGTCCCGTCCCGTGCACTAGAGGCGGCCGGGCGTCCCGTCCCGTCCCGTGCACTAGAGGCGGCCGGGCGTCCCGTCCCGTCCCGTGCACTAGAGGCGGCCGGGCGTCCCGTCCCGTCCCGTGCACTAGAGGCGGCCGGGCGTCCCGTCCCGTCCCGTGCACTAGAGGCGGCCGGGCGTCCCGTCCCGTCCCGTGCACTAGAGGCGGCCGGGCGTCCCGTCCCGTGCACTAGAGGCGGCCGGGCGTCCCGTCCCGTGCACTAGAGGCGGCCGGGCGTCCCGTCCCGTGCACTAGAGGCGGCCGGGCGTCCCGTCCCGTCCCGTGCACTGCAGGCGGCCGGGCGTCCCGTCCCGTCCCGTGCACTGCAGGCGGCCGGGCGTCCCGTCCCGTCCCGTGCACTGCAGGCGGCCGGGCGTCCCGTCCCGTCCCGTGCACTGCAGGCGGCCGGGCGTCCCGTCCCGTGCACTGCAGGCGGCTGGGTGTGATTTCTCGCTGCGGCTGACTTGTATTTCCTGTTTCTTATCTTCTATCAAGAAGGAGGCGGTGCTTCCTGTAGGCTCGCAGGTGGGGGGGAGGGGGGAATCTCATTAAGCAGCCCATAGATGATGCACCTTCCACCACGGGTCGCAGGAAAGAAAATCGCTTGATTTCCCCATCAATCCAGCCAGTTTACCTCCCGCGGAACTAATTGGTTCTGCCAGCCAGGACACTTCCCCGCCGGCAGCACACTATCATCACTGATAGCCACCAGCAGCGATTCCATGAACATAACATGCAACAGGCCGGTTGTTTGGAAGTCAGTCGGTGGATCAATGTCCGTACAACCAACCTGCCCATAGATGGATTGAGTCTCATCTGCGGATCCAGCCGAGATTCGCTCCATCTATGGTTGGCTTTAGGCCTCGTTTACACTGGAGGTTATGGAGTGGTATGAACAGGCAGCTGAGCCGTGTTTTTACCACTGCTCTTCCCAATGCCACAGAGGCAGCCATGCGGGAGTGTACACCTGCTGCAGCCACGATACTTTGCATTGCCGCACGGCAAAAGTTCTATACCTTTTTTGGCCGCCTGCCGAAAGCAAAAAAATAAACCGACTGGGCCCGCGCCGCAACCGTCCCACAAGGCACGTAGCTGCAGTATGGTGGTGCAGGCTTTTAGGGGTTAAAACAGGCAGTGAGGAGGCGGCATCACACTGCAGATCCCTCCTCAGAGGCCAGGCGTCCCATCCCGTGCACTACATGTGTCCGGGCGTCCCATCCCGTGCACTACATGTGTCCGGGCGTCCCATCCCGTGCACTACATGTGTCCGGGCGTCCCATCCCGTGCACTACGTGTGTCCGGGCGTCCCATCCCGTGCACTACGTGTGTCCGGGCGTCCCATCCCGTGCACTACGTGTGTCCGGGCGTCCCATCCCGTGCACTACGTGTGTCCGGGCGTCCCATCCCGTGCACTACGTGTGTCCGGGCGTCCCATCCCGTGCACTACGTGTGTCCGGGCGTCCCATCCCGTGCACTACGTGTGTCCGGGCGTCCCATCCCGTGCACTACGTGTGTCCGGGCGTCCCATCCCGTGCACTACGTGTGTCCGGGCGTCCCATCCCGTGCACTACGTGTGTCCGGGCGTCCCATCCCGTGCACTACGTGTGTCCGGGCGTCCCATCCCGTGCACTACGTGTGTCCGGGCGTCCCATCCCGTGCACTACGTGTGTCCGGGCGTCCCATCCCGTGCACTACGTGTGTCCGGGCGTCCCATCCCGTGCACTACGTGTGTCCGGGCGTCCCATCCCGTGCACTACGTGTGTCCGGGCGTCCCATCCCGTGCACTACGTGTGTCCGGGCGTCCCATCCCGTGCACTACGTGTGTCCGGGCGTCCCATCCCGTGCACTACGTGTGTCCGGGCGTCCCATCCCGTGCACTACGTGTGTCCGGGCGTCCCATCCCGTGCACTACGTGTGTCCGGGCGTCCCATCCCGTGCACTACGTGTGTCCGGGCGTCCCATCCCGTGCACTACGTGTGTCCGGGCGTCCCATCCCGTGCACTACGTGTGTCCGGGCGTCCCATCCCGTGCACTACGTGTGGCCGGGCGTCCCATCCCGTGCACTACGTGTGGCCGGGCGTCCCATCCCGTGCACTACGTGTGGCCGGGCGTCCCATCCCGTGCACTACAGGCAGTGAGGAGGCGGCATAACACCTTTGAAAAGTGATCCACTGCAGATCCCTCCTCAGAGGCCGGGCGTCCCATCCCGTGCACTACAGGCAGTGAGGAGGCGGCATAACACCTTTGAAAAGTGATCCACTGCAGATCCCTCCTCAAAGGGCTCACGGAAGTGTACACAAGCCTTAGGGCATGGGTGCTCAACCTGCGGCCCTCCGGCTGCTGCGGAACTACAATTCCCATCATGCCTCTGCCTTTGAGAGTCATGCTTGTAACCGTCAGCCTTGCCGTGCCTTATGGGACTTGTAGTTCCCCAACAGCTGCAGAGCCGCAAGTCGAGCACCTCTGCCTTATGCCAGCCATAGACGGGTCTAAAATCGGCTGATTTTCGCACCATTAGTGGGTTAATTGGTCGGCCGTTTTTTGGGGTTTTGGCACTTTTTTTTACCGGCCAAGTTGGAAAATTTGCGGCTGATTTTGCCGATCGGCCGATTTTCCCAGCAATGGTGGGCAAATTGGCCGATCATTTTATTGAGAGAAAAATCTGCGCACGAGCCATGACCTGCAAGAAGAAGAAAAAGAAGAATTCCAGTCCGCTATTATATTTTATATGAAAAGTCTTGCGGTTGCAACAATGTATCCATTTGTATCCGAATAAAACCATCTGTATCCGAAATGGTTACAAATGGATACAATGTTGCAACTGCAAGACTTTTCATATAAAATATAATAGCGGAGCTCTCTGCAGGGACAGAAGTAAAAATGCCGGCTGTAATCGGCACGAAAATCGGCTGATTTTATTTTTTTTTTACCATTGGTGGTAACGTCGGTCGATTGAACGACCGATTTTTTTTTTTTTCGACCCGTCTATGGCCTGCATTAGGAGATGATCAAGTATTTTTGCTTGTTTTTTGCAGGGCGGGTATTCAGAACAGCCAATAGCCAGCTTGCGTTTTTGCTCGCCGGTAACATGGCTGGTTAGACTCTTGTTCCTCCCCATATTTTATTTCACCTGCACCATAGTGTTTCTAACGTGTCTTTTGCGCTGGCAGCCAGAGGGTGGTAAAAATAGGAGACTGAGCCGCTGTTTTACTGCCCAACCTGACCACCCTCCAGATTTCTAACATTACAGCCTGTCAGGGCTACACATTCCACAGCCATGACGCTCAGCATTACAGCCGTGGCCATTTTAAAGGCAATTAAAAAAAAAAAGAATAAAACACGTTCTGCTTACCTGCTCTTTGAGATGGTATTGCACAGAGCAGCCCCCCTTCTCCTCTTCTGCTGCCCCCCCACGCCAGCGCTCTCCCGGCTCCTCCTCTTCTATGTCTGCCCTCCTGAGCAAGCTGATGGCTATGGAAAGTAGACTTGCGGGCTCGAAGCCGAGCTGTGTGTTTCCATAGACACGCAATGTGGCTCAGCCCTGCCCCTCACAGGATTTGAATGACAGCAGCAAGAGCCTGTGACTCCCGCTGCCTCAGCAAACCCTGTTGCTGCTGTACTGCCCTCTAAAATCACCGAGAATGCAGCCTATCCATTCACTAGAGAGCGGTGACATCACTGAGAATGCAGCCTATCCATTCACTAGAGAGCGGTGACGTCACTGAGAACGCAGCCTATCCATTCACTAGAGAGCGGTGACGTCACTGAGAATGCAGCCTATCCATTCACTAGAGAGCGGTGACGTCACTGAGAATGCAGCCTATCCATTCACTAGAGAGCGGTGACGTCACTGAGAATGCAGCCTATCCATTCACTAGAGAGCGGTGACGTCACTGAGAATGCAGCCTATCCATTCACTAGAGAGCGGTGACGTCACTGAGAATGCAGCCTATCCATTCACTAGAGAGCGGTGACGTCACTGAGAATGCAGCCTATCCATTCACTAGAGAGCGGTGACGTCACTGAGAATGCAGCCTATCCATTCACTAGAGAGCAGTGACATCACCAAGGATGCAGCCTATCCATTCACTAGAGAGCGGTGACGTCACTGACAATGCAGCCTATCCATTCACTAGAGATCGGCGACATCATTGAGAATGCAGCCTATCCATTCACTAGAGAGCGGTGACATCACTGAGAATGCAGCCTATCCATTCACTGGAGAGCAGTGACATCACCGAGGATGCAGCCTATTCATTCACTGGAGAGCAGTGACATCACCGAGGATGCAGCCTATCCATTCACTAGAGAGCGGGGATGTCACTGAGAATGCAGCCTATCCATTCACTAGAGACCAGCGACATCATTGAGAATGCAGCCTATCCATTCACTAGAGAGCGATGACATCACTGAGAATGCAGCCTATCCATTCACTAGAGAGCAGTGACATCACCGAGGATGCAGCCTATCCATTCACTGGAGAGTGGTGACATCACTAGGAATGCAGCCTATCCATTCACTAGAGAGCGGTGACATCACCGAGGATGCAGCCTATCCATTCACTGGAGAGCGGTGACATCACCGAGAATGCAGCCTATTCATTCACTGGAGAGCGGTGACATCACCGAGAATGCAGCCTATTCATTCACTGGAGAGCGGTGACATCACTAGGAATGCAGCCTATTCATTCACTGGAGAGCGGTGACATCACTAGGAATGCAGCCTATCCATTCACTAGAGAGCGATGACATCACCGAGGATGCAGCCTATCCATTCACTGGAGAGCGGTGACATCACCGAGAATGCAGCCTATTCATTCACTGGAGAGCGGTGACATCACCGAGAATGCAGCCTATTCATTCACTGGAGAGCGGTGACATCACCGAGAATGCAGCCTATCCATTCACTGGAGAGTGGTGACATCACTAGGAATGCAGCCTATCCATTCACTAGAGAGCGATGACATCAGGGACCGCACACATTCCTTTTTTTACTCCTGTTACGCTAGTACAGCAACAGAAGATCGCTGTCCTCCCTTTCATCATACCATAGTGTGCAGCCTCCCGGGTCAGGTGAGGCGTGCGGTCTCTCGGTCACGTTCTCCTGCATTGGTTGGGCAGAGCTCCGCCCTCACACGCTCTCCTCCCTATACTTATTCCTGGCCCTCTGGAAGTCTCCCTTCTCCTGCGTCACGACGGGCGGACAGGTTCGCGCACTCTGGCGGACTCATCTGCAGACGCCTCATCCGGTTCAGCAGCAGTGAGCCGCGCGGCACGACGACAATCTGCTAATTGCAAATGAAAAGTAATTGCATGCGGCTGGAGGCTGCGGGATCCGCAATAGAACTTTACCACCAACACAGAGCCAATCATTCCGGCACGGAGCTGCTTCTGACCCCCCCCCTGCTGGAAGGAGGCGCAGAGGTCATGTAAATACTGGCAGCATGGAGGGTGTTCAGCACCGAACATACGTCTGGCCTTCCCATGCATGATGGAGCTAGGATCTTTTTTCGGCATTTTAGCTTTTATATTCTCATAAGTACTAAAAAGGAAACGTGTTTTTTTTTTTTTTTTAACTACCTCCCGTCCGGCCCATGTATATAAACGGCTGGACGGCGGCAGTGCAGGGGCGGGTGGCCGTTTATAAACTGCCTCCCCGCCCCCGCTTGTGCACGCTCCCTGGGAGCGCGCAGCACCGCGATCCGGTGTCCGCTGTGTACTCCTTTCATGTATATATATATATTTTTTTTTTAACTTAGGATTTTATTGCTATCACAACAGTCCCCTATGTGATAGCATAGAGTGACAGGTCCTCTTTGTAGGGGGGAGGGGTGGGGGGGGCAGGAGAGGAGCAGTGTATACAGAGAGGCTCCCTCACTGGCTGTCGCTGTATGTCGGTGCCGATTTATAAATGGAATTGGCGGCTTTTTTTTTTCTTCACTATAGCTCACAGAATTAGCTGTCACTTTCCCGAGCTAAAGGAAACTTTGTTGCTTTTAACTTGGAGAAATAAACTAAAATGAAACTTTTTTTTTTTTGTTTGTTTTAACTCGGGGAAATAAAGTGAGGAAACTTTGTTTCTTTTATCTCGGGAAAGAAACTAAAAGGAAACTTTTTCTTTTATCTCAAGAAAGAAAACTAAAAGGAAACATTGTTTATTTTAACTTCAGAGAATAAACTGAGGAAACGTTGTTTCTTTTAACCCAGGGAAAGAAACTAAAAGGAGACTTTGTTTCTTTTAACCCAGGGAAATAAACTGAGGAAACTTTTTTTTCTTTTATCTCGGGAAAGAAACTAAAAGGAAACATTGTTTATTTTAACTTCGGGGAATAAACTAAAAGGAAACATTGTTTCTTTTAACTCCAGGAAATAAACTGAGGAAGTTTTGTTTCTTCTAGCTGGGGGGAAGTGACAGCTAATTCTCTGAGCTATAGCAAAGAAAGAAAAAAAACAAAAAGCCGGTAATTACATTTAACCCCTCGCCCTCCAGAGGATTTACCCCCCTTAATGACCACGCCTCTTTTTGCTACTCGGCGCTGCACTAATTCAACTGATAATTGCGCGGTCATGCAATGCTGCACCCAAACAAAATTTACGTCCTTTTTTTCACACAAATAGAGCTTTCTTTTGATGGTATTTGATCACCTGTGCGCTTTTTATTTTTCACGCTATAAACAAAAAAATGTCCAAAATGTTTGAAGAAAAACAATATTTTTTACTTTCAGCTATAAAAAATATATAGTAAACTCAAAGTTGGTTATAAATTTAGGCCAAAATGTCTCCCGCTCCATGTTTTTGGTAAAAAAAATCCCAATAAGTGTATATTGATTGCTTTGTGTGAAATTATAGCGTCTACAAACTATGGGAGAGATACTGCAATTTACGCCATTTTTCTGCTATACAGCGCTGCGCTAGTTTAACGGACAATTGCGCGGTCATGCAATACGGTACATAAATTAAATTTACATCCTTTTTTTTTTCACACAAATTGAGCTTTTTTGGTGGTATTTGATCGCCTGTGCAGTTTTTATTTTTTCTTCTATAAAAAAAAAATGCTGACAATTTTGAGGAAAAAAAACTATTTTGGACTTTTTGATATAAAACATGTCCAGTAAAAAAAAAATGTAAAAATCAAATTTAGTCATAAATTTCTGCCAAAATGCATTCTGCGACATGTCTTTGCTAAAAAAAAAAACAATACGTGTAAATTAATTGGTTTACATGAAAGTTATAGCGTTTACAAATGGCGGGAAAGATACTGGGATTTATAGTTTTTTTTTTTTATACTAATAATGGCGGCGATCAGCGACTTATGGCGGGACTGCGGCAGACATTCTGACATTGGGGGGTACTGACTTGGGGTCACTGACATCCCCAGTGACACCCAATACAGTGATAAGTGCAAAAAAAAAAACACTGACACTGTACTAATGGCACTGGGGAGGAAGGGGTTAATTTTATTCAGTGAAAGGGTTAACTGTGTGAGGGGAGTGTTTTACTAGGGGGGGGGGAGGCGGGGGTGTGTACTGCAGGGAACACCGCTGATTGGGAGAGAGAAACTCTTCTGTCCCGATCAGCCTGTCCCGGAGCTGTCAGGGAACTGACAGAAAGCACAGCTACTGCAGCTGTGCTCTCTGTCAGCGTTTGCCGCCGATCGCCGGGACATAGCCGGTAACGACCAGCTGTGACCCGGCGACTCACATCCGCGGCTGTGATCGGCGGGACAGGTAGGGCGGCGGCGCGCCTCGCGCGCGCCCCCTACCTGTTTACAAAACACACGTTTTAAAACGTGCTTTTGCACAGCCGTGTCGTCGTATTTCTACAGTGGCTGGGCGGCATGTGGTTAATAACCAGCACTGACCTATAGTGACAGCCAATCACTGTACACACCACTCCTCTCCTGCCTTTCTCTCCTCACCCTCACGTTTGCAGTACACACAGTCTCCTGTATCTGCATCGGCTACATTTTTCCTATTGGCAGAATTCCGATATTTTCGGCCGATATGTTTCGGTGCATCACTAATTCTAGGAGCTCTAATCGACTTTTTGACAAAATATTTATAATGGATACTGCCTGGATTTTTGGGTTTTAAAGTTGCACCATGTGACATCATCATCATTGCTGAGTTCTCTGTTGCATCATATAGAGTTTCTCACTTCTCCTGTCTGTTGTTTTCAGGTGTAAAAGATGGAGCGTTCACCGTGTTACAAGTGGTGGAGTCTCTTGGGTAAGACCATCCCTCATTTCTTCTCTTTGTAATGTTCGATCTCTTCTATCACCACGGCAGACATGCAGAGATCTTCTGGAGTCCCCGGCCAGGTCCTGTCTCCAGCAGGTAGTCACAGGGGCCAGCAGTGTCTGCAGTTTCTTTTTGTGTAATAAAAGCAATGGTATAGTAGCCAAACCTTCACACTGCCAACATCCCCACGTTACAGCGGAGCTCCACCTGGAAAAGAAATAGATAAAAGTCAGCAGCTACAAAAACTGTAGCTGCTGACTTTAAAAATGCAGCCACTTACCTGTCCCTCCGTCCTGCAGTGTCCTCACCACGGTTGGTTTCACCGGCCGTCTTCTCTCCCCGGCGCCTGGCATCTTCAGTGAGGGAGGAGCCCACTGCGCATGTCCGGACTGGAAGGGGGGGGGGGAAAGTGTCCGGACCGGAAGGGGGGGGGGAAAGTGTCCTGACCGGAAGGGGGGGAAAGTATCCTGACCGGAAGGGGGGGAAAGTGTCCTGACCGGAAGGGGGGGAAAGTGTCCGGACCGGAAGGGGGGGAAAGTGTCCGGACCGGAAGGGGGGGAAAGTGTCCGGACCGGAAGGGGGGGAAAGTGTCCTGACCGGAAGGGGGGGAAAGTGTCCTGACCGGAAGGGGGGGAAAGTGTCCTGACCGGAAGGGGGGGAAAGTGTCCTGACCGGAAGGGGGGGAAAGTGTCCTGACCGGAAGGGGGGAAAAGTGTCCTGACCGTAAGGGGGGGAAAGTGTCCGGACCGGAAGGGGGGGGGGAAAGTGTCCGGACCGGAAGGGGGGGGGGGGAAGTGTCCGGACCGGAAGGGGGGGGGGGAAGTGTCCGGACCGGAAGGGGGGGGGGGAAAGTGTCCGGACCGGAAGGGGGGGGGGGAAAGTGTCCGGACCGGAAGGGGGGGGGGGAAAGTGTCCGGACCGGAAGGGGGGGGGGGAAAGTGTCCGGACCGGAAGGGGGGGGGGGGGGGAGTGTCCGGACCGGAAGGGGGGGGGGGGGAAAGTGTCCGGACCGGAAGGGGGGGGGGGGAAAGTGTCCGGACCGGAAGGGGGGGGGGGGAAAGTGTCCGGACCGGAAGGGGGGGGGGGGAAAGTGTCCGGACCGGAAGGGGGGGGGGGAAAGTGTCCGGACCGGAAGGGGGGGGGGGGAAAGTGTCCGGACCGGAAGGGGGGGGGGGGAAAGTGTCCGGACCGGAAGGGGGGGGTGGAAAGTGTCCGGACCGGAAGGGGGGGGGGTGGAAAGTGTCCGGACCGGAAGGGGGGGGGGGGTGGAAAGTGTCCGGACCGGAAGGGGGGGGGGGGTGGAAAGTGTCCGGACCGGAAGGGGGGGGGGGAAAGTGTCCGGACCGGAAGGGGGGGGGGGGAAAGTGTCCGGACCGGAAGGGGGGGGGGGGGGGAAGTGTCCGGACCGGAAGGGGGGGGGGGGAAAGTGTCCGGACCGGAAGGGGGGGGGGGGAAAGTGTCCGGACCGGAAGGGGGGGGGGGAAGTGTCCGGACCGGAAGGGGGGGGGGGGAAGTGTCCGGACCGGAAGGGGGGGGGGGAAGTGTCCGGACCGGAAGGGGGGGGGGGAAAGTGTCCGGACCGGAAGGGGGGGGGGGAAAGTGTCCGGACCGGAAGGGGGGGGGGGGAAAGTGTCCGGACCGGAAGGGGGGGGGGGAAAGTGTCCGGACCGGAAGGGGGGGGGGGGGGGGAAGTGTCCGGACCGGAAGGGGGGGGGGGGAAAGTGTCCGGACCGGAAGGGGGGGGGGGGAAAGTGTCCGGACCGGAAGGGGGGGGGGGGGAAAGTGTCCGGACCGGAAGGGGGGGGGGGGAAAGTGTCCGGACCGGAAGGGGGGGGGGGGGAAAGTGTCCGGACCGGAAGGGGGGGGGGGGGAAAGTGTCCGGACCGGAAGGGGGGGGGGGGGAAAGTGTCCGGACCGGAAGGGGGGGGGGGTGGAAAGTGTCCGGACCGGAAGGGGGGGGGGGGGTGGAAAGTGTCCGGACCGGAAGGGGGGGGGGGGGGGAAAGTGTCCGGACCGGAAGGGGGGGGGGGGGGAAAGTGTCCGGACCGGAAGGGGGGGGGGGGGAAAGTGTCCGGACCGGAAGGGGGGGGGAAAGTGTCCGGACCGGAAGGGGGGGGGAAAGTGTCCGGACCGGAAGGGGGGGGGGGAAAGTGTCCGGACCGGAAGGGGGGGGGGGGAAAGTGTCCGGACCGGAAGGGGGGGGGGGGAAAGTGTCCGGACCGGAAGGGGGGGGGGGAAGTGTCCGGACCGGAAGGGGGGGGGGGAAGTGTCCGGACCGGAAGGGGGGGGGGGGGGAAAGTGTCCGGACCGTAAGGGGGGGGGGGGGGGGAAGTGTCCGGACCGTAAGGGGGGGGGGGGGGAAGTGTCCGGACCGTAAGGGGGGGGGGGGGGGGGGGAAGTGTCCGGACCGTAAGGGGGGGGGGAAAGTGTCCGGACCGTAAGGGGGGGGGGGAAAGTGTCCGGACCGTAAGGGGGGGGGGAAAGTGTCCGGACCGTAAGGGGGGGGGGAAAGTGTCCGGACCGTAAGGGGGGGGGGAAAGTGTCCGGACCGTAAGGGGGGGGGGAAAGTGTCCGGACCGTAAGGGGGGGGGGAAAGTGTCCGGACCGTAAGGGGGGGGGGAAAGTGTCCGGACCGTAAGGGGGGGGGGAAAGTGTCCGGACCGTAAGGGGGGGGGGGAAGTGTCCGGACCGTAAGGGGGGGGGGGAAGTGTCCGGACCGTAAGGGGGGGGGGAGAGTGTCCGGACCGTAAGGGGGGGGGGGAAGTGTCCGGACCGTAAGGGGGGGGGGGAAGTGTCCGGACCGTAAGGGGGGGGGGAGAGTGTCCGGACCGTAAGGGGGGGGGGAGAGTGTCCGGACCGTAAGGGGGGGGGAGAGTGTCCGGACCGGAAGGGGGGGGGAGAGTGTCCGGACCGGAAGGGGTTAAATGAACACGGGGTGATAAATATGAACACAGTTGCAGTGCATTATACATGTTTAGTCAGACGGTATATTACACACAGTCTGGAACGTAAACAACAAACATTTTCATGTTGCAGAGGGTGTGGGATTGATCCCGGGGTTCATACTGATGGGGTGCGGAATTCTCAGCGTTTTCTGTGCAAATTCCACACCGCATCAGAATCTCACCCCGTTCATGCGAACCGCTGCGGGGGTGTGTTAACCTCTTGGGTCTTGACGCCGAGCGGCCGCACATTTGCGTGCAATTAAGAAAAATATGTCCGGGACTCACGGAAAGGTCCTGATCTCCTCCTGCAATCAGGACCTTTCCCAATCATGTGACTGCGAATCACGGTGGTCACATGACCCTAAAACCCCGCCTCCTAGCTTCTGAAACTCTTAAAGGGCCGGGAGGCGCCACCACCAAGGGGTTAAGTTGACAACACTCCAAAATCGGTCCGCAAAACACGGTGCGATGTGCAGAATCGGATCACATTGGTGTGAATACCCGTGCGATCCGATTCTTGTGCGAACCATAAAAAAGGGTCCTGCACCTTTTTTGGTGCAGTGCGATTAGAGCCAATCGCTCCGCATACAAATCACATGTGATTTGCATAGGAATGCAGTGCGGTTCCTGTGCAAATCACGTGATATACGGGCAATAGGGGATCATGGGGCCCCCGGGCAATAGGGGATCAAGGGGCCCCTGTGTCCTTGCCCAAACTCAAAAAAGCCTATGAAAAAGATACCAGGGGCATCTCTTGGGGCCCCCTACTGACCCCGGGCCCTTGGGCAGTGCCTGAGTTTCCAAATGGTCAGTCCGCCCCTGAGTATACCTGACCTCGCAGACCCCCCCAATTCTCTTTTGTGCACCCCACATTTATAGGAAGGCACGCTACTTTTTGTCAATTCCTCCCGTAGATCCTGTTTGGCGAACCCTGAGCCCAGAAGCCGGGGGAGAGGCGTGCAGCTTTTGTCGCAAGTCCTGCTCCAGTGTTACTCCAGACTGACAGAGAAAGAAGGTAAGAGAGAGCGGTCTCATCATCTCATCGCAGCACGCCTCTGCGTCTCGCACATTCCAGGCCCTCATGGCGGCCGTTTTCACGCGCTTTATTTGCAGAGCGCTTTACCACAGTGGCAGAACAGATGTTGGGATTGATTTAAAAAGACGTTCCGTTTCCTCGTAATGGTCTGTTAATGGGAGTTTCCAGCTGTTTGCAGAGCCTGCTGGTACAAATATGGCCGAGCGCACACTGACATCAGTGCAATAACATGCAGAGCACTGAGCAAGCCCTGCTAATAGAACGTGCAATTCGGATAATCGCTGAATACGAAGGAGATGAAGCACTGCAATCCCTGCTATGTGACACGCTCTGAAGCATCCAATTATGAGATCTGAAGCTGAGTCACGGAACGATTTCTGGCCTAGAATATTGCGGGGAACGTGAGCCGTGTCATTATGCAGCAAAACGCACCACATTCCTCATATTACTATCACAGCACAAACGACAAGTGGCGGGATTTTTGAGGCACAACTTACACCTCTTCAGCTAAAATATGAATAGGCTTTATTGCAAAATTCATGATATAAAAACCATATAATGAAAATATCCCCCCCACACCGTATTCACGGACATAGACATTGGTTGTCCGCACACCGACGGCAACAAGATCCATAGGTTTTATTTTTTGGGGCAGCACAGTGGCTAAATGGTTAGCACTTCCGCCTGGCAGTACTCGGGTCGTCGGTTCAAATCCCAACCACAGCACCACCTGCCTGGAGTTTGCATGTTCTCCCTGTGCCTGTGTGGGTTTCTTCCGGGTACTCCGGTTTCCTCCCACACTCCAAAGACATGCTGGTAGGTTCATTGGCTCCTGTCTAAATTGGCCCTAGTATGTGTATGTATGAATGTGAGTTAGGGACCTTGAATTGTATGCCCCTTGAGGGTTAGGTACTGCCGCGAATGTAATATAAATATATATATATACATATACTGTATTTTTCGCTCCATAACCTGCACCTGACCATAAGACGCACCTAGGTTTTAGAGGAGGAAAAAAAAAATATTCTGAACCAATGGACTGCGGACATAGTACAGGAGATGGTCAGAGACTGCAGACACAGTACAGGGGATGACCAGAGACTGCAGACATAGTACAGGGGATGACCAGAGACTGCAGACATAGTACAGGGGATGACCAGAGACTGCGGACACAGTACAGGGGATGACCAGAGACTGCGGACACAGTACAGGGGGTGACCAGAGACTGCAGACACAGTACAGGAGATGACCAGAGACTGCAGACACAGTACAGGGGATGACCAGAGACTGCAGACACAGTACAGGAGATGACCAGAGACTGCAGACACAGTACAGGAGATGACCAGAGACTGCAGACATAGTACAGGAGATGACCAGAGACTGCGGACACAGTACAGGGGATGACCAGAGACTGCGGACACGGTACAGGGGATGACCAGAGACTGCGGACATAGTACAGGAGATGGTCAGAGACTGCAGACACAGTACAGGAGATGGTCAGAGACTGCAGACATAGTACAGGAGATGACCAGAGACTGTGGACACAGTACAGGGGATGACCAGAGACTGCAGACACGGTACAGGGGATGACCAGAGACTGTGGACACAGTACAGGGGATGACCAGAGACTGCAGACACGGTACAGGGGATGACCAGAGACTGCGGACACGGTACAGGGGATGACCAGAGACTGCGGACACGGTACAGGGGATGACCAGAGACTGCGGACACGGTACAGGGGATGACCAGAGACTGCGGACACGGTACAGGGGATGACCGGAGACTGCGGACACGGTACAGGAGATGACCGGAGACTGCGGACACAGTACAGGAGATGACCAGAGTTTTTTGTGAATTAATGAACTACAAGTTCCGACAGCTTTGGGCTTGTAGTTTTCAGTGAACTACCTCGGTGCTGTGGAGCGTTGTAGTAGTTCATTGAAGTTTCTTGTCGTCATATCTGCTTGACTGTACATCCCTGTACATCCCAATACACTCCATTCATCCCATACACCCCGTACATTCCCGTACACCTGCAGAGCTGTCAGTATATCTGCTTGCTGTATGGAATGTATGGGGAGGTACGGGAGGTATGGGGATGTACGGGAGGTATGGGGAGGTACGGGAGGTATGGGGAGGTACGGGAGGTATGGGGATGTACGGGGGGTATGGGGATGTACGGGGGGTATGGGGATGTACAGGAATGTATGGGATGTACAGGGATGAATGGGGTGTACATCCTGTACATTCCCATACACCCCATTCATCCCGTACATCCCCATACCTCCCGTACATCCCCATACCTCCCGTACATCCCCATACCCCCCGTACATCCCCATACCTCCCGTACATCCCCATACCTCCCGTACATCCCCATACATTCCTGTACATCCCCGTACACCCCGTACATCCCCGTACACCCCATTCATCCCGTACACCCCATTCATCCCGTACACCCCATTCATCCCGTACACCCCATTCATCCCGTACACCCCATTCATCCCGTACACCCCATTCATCCCGTACACCCCATTCATCCCGTACACCCCATTCATCCCGTACACCCCATTCATCCCGTACATTCCTGTACATCCCTATACATCCCGTACCTCCCCATACACCCCATACATTCCCGTACATCCCCATACATTCCTGTACATCCCCGTACACCCCATTCATCCCGTACACCCCATTCATCCCGTACACCCCATTCATCCCGTACACCCCATTCATCCCGTACACCCCATTCATCCCGTACACCCCATTCATCCCGTACACCCCATTCATCCCGTACACCCCATTCATCCCGTACACCCCATTCATCCCGTACATTCCTGTACATCCCTATACATCCCGTACCTCCCCATACACCCCATACATTCCTGTACATCCCCATACATCCCGTACCTCCCCATACACCCCATACATTCCTGTACATCCCCATACATCCCGTACCTCCCCATACACCCCATACATTCCTGTACATCCCCATACACCCCATACATTCCTGTACATCCCCATACATCCCGTACATCCCCATACACCCCATACATTCCTGTACATCCCAATACACTCCATTCATCCCATACACCCCGTACATTCCCGTACACCTGCAGACCTGTCAGTATATCTGCTTGCTGTATGGAATGTATGGGGAGGTACGGGAGGTATGGGGATGTACAGGAATGTATGGGATGTACAGGGATGAATGGGGTGTACATCCTGTACATTCCCATACACCCCATTCATCCCGTACATTCCTGTACATCCCCGTACATCCCCATACCTCCCCATACCTCCCGTACATCCCCATACCTCCCGTACATCCCCATACCTCCCGTACATCCCCATACCTCCCGTACATCCCCATACCTCCCGTACATCCCCATACCTCCCGTACACCCCCATACCTCCCGTACACCCCCATACCTCCCGTACACCCCCATACCTCCCGTACACCCCCATACCTCCCGTACATCCCCATACCTCCCGTACATCCCATACACCCCATACATTCCTGTACATCCCTATACATCCCGTACACCCCATACATTCCTGTACATCCCGTACACCCCATCCATCCCGTACACCCCATTCATCCCATACATTCCTGTACATCCCTATACATCCCGTACCTCCCCATACACCCCATACATTCCTGTACATCCCCATACATCCCGTACCTCCCCATACACCCCATACATTCCTGTACATCCCCATACATCCCGTACCTCCCCATACACCCCATACATTCCTGTACATCCCCATACATCCCGTACCTCCCCATACACCCCATACATTCCTGTACATCCCCATACATCCCGTACCTCCCCATACACCCCATACATTCCTGTACATCCCCATACATCCCGTACCTCCCCATACACCCCATACATTCCTGTACATCCCCATACATCCCGTACCTCCCCATACACCCCATACATTCCTGTACATCCCAATACACTCCATTCATCCCATACACCCCGTACATTCCCGTACACCTGCAGACCTGTCAGTATATCTGCTTGCTGTATGGAATGTATGGGGATGTACGGGAGGTATGGGGATGTACAGGAATGTATGGGATGTACAGGGATGAATGGGGTGTACATCCTGTACATTCCCATACACCCCATTCATCCCGTACATTCCTGTACATCCCCATACCCCCCGTACATCCCCATACCCCCCGTACATCCCCATACCCCCCGTACATCCCCATACCTCCCGTACATCCCATTCATCCCATACATTCCTGTACATCCCCGTACACCCCATTCATCCCGTACACCCCATTCATCCCGTACACCCCATTCATCCCGTACATTCCTGTACATCCCTATACATCCCGTACCTCCCCATACACCCCATACATTCCTGTACATCCCCATACATCCCGTACCTCCCCATACACCCCATACATTCCTGTACATCCCCATACATCCCGTACCTCCCCATACACCCCATACATTCCTGTACATCCCAATACACTCCATTCATCCCATACACCCCGTACATTCCCGTACACCTGCAGACCTGTCAGTATATCTGCTTGCTGTATGGAATGTATGGGGAGGTACGGGAGGTATGGGGATGTACAGGAATGTATGGGATGTACAGGGATGAATGGGGTGTACATCCTGTACATTCCCATACACCCCATTCATCCCGTACATTCCTGTACATCCCCGTACATCCCCATACCTCCCGTACATCCCCATACCTCCCGTACATCCCCATACCCCCCGTACATCCCCATACCCCCCGTACATCCCCATACCCCCCGTACATCCCCATACCTCCCGTACATCTCATTCATCCCATACATTCCTGTACATCCCCGTACACCCCATTCATCCCGTACACCCCATTCATCCCGTACACCCCATTCATCCCGTACATTCCTGTACATCCCCATACATCCCGTACCTCCCCATACACCCCATACATTCCTGTACATCCCCATACATCCCGTACCTCCCCATACACCCCATACATTCCTGTACATCCCCATACATCCCGTACCTCCCCATACACCCCATACATTCCTGTACATCCCAATACACTCCATTCATCCCATACACCCCGTACATTCCCGTACACCTGCAGACCTGTCAGTATATCTGCTTGCTGTATGGAATGTATGGGGAGGTACATTATTACATTACATTACATTGAGTTTATATAGCGCCAAAGGGTTTGCTCAGCGCTGTACAATAGGTACGGGAGGTATGGGGATGTACAGGAATGTATGGGATGTACAGGGATGAATGGGGTGTACATCCTGTACATTCCCATACACCCCATTCATCCCGTACATTCCTGTACATCCCCATACCTCCCGTACATCCCCATACCTCCCGTACATCCCCATACCTCCCGTACATCCCCATACCCCCCGTACATCCCCATACCCCCCGTACATCCCATTCATCCCATACATTCCTGTACATCCCCGTACACCCCATTCATCCCGTACACCCCATTCATCCCGTACACCCCATTCATCCCGTACACCCCATTCATCCCGTACACCCCATTCATCCCGTACACCCCATTCATCCCGTACACCCCATTCATCCCGTACACCCCAGTACATCCCTATACATCCCGTACCTCCCCATACACCCCATACATTCCTGTACATCCCCATACATCCCGTACCTCCCCATACACCCCATACATTCCTGTACATCCCCATACATCCCGTACCTCCCCATACACCCCATACATTCCGTACATCCCCATACATCCCGTACCTCCCCATACACCCCATACATTCCTGTACATCCCCATACATCCCGTACCTCCCCATACACCCCATACATTCCTGTACATCCCCATACATCCCGTACCTCCCCGTACACCCCATACATTCCTGTACATCCCCATACATCCCGTACCTCCTGTACCTCCCGTACATCCCCATACACCCCATTCATCCCATACATTCCTGTACATCCCCATACATCGCGTACATCCCCGTACCTCCCGTACATCCCCATACACCCCATTCATCCTGTACATCCCCATACACCCCATTCATCCCATACGGCAAGCAGATATACTGACAGGTCTGCAGGTGACCTGCATGGCAGCCTCCATCTACTGATCGCTGGTGCAATGCTTTACAGGCTCCTTTGGACAAAAATAATAAATGCACAATTTTTTACCTGCAAAAAAATATGAATTTAATATTGTTGTCCATTTGGTGAACTTATACATTGAAATACCTCGCCAAGGCCCCACCTCTGCAAACAGCGCACTCTCCCTTTAATTAACCCGAATAGGTTTCTATGTTTCTCTGAATGTTTTTAGCGATGAAACTAACGTTGTGCGTTTTTGTGTTCTGCGCAGTGGAGGTGCTTGTTGTCTTCTATGAAAACAGACTGAAGGATCATCATGTCGTCACCCCGCATGTCCTGCAAGGACTAAAGGCGTTGGTAAGCCTCTTCCTTCTTCTCTCGACCACAGCGCCGACACCGAGAGCGATCGATTTTATGAGTTTAGTGTGTAGAAAAGCGCTGGATTTCGTGGTGGCCGGTTCGATAGTTAGCACCGCATTTGTAAAGGTTTCAGCAATTTTTGAGCAGCTTTTTTTTCTAAAAGCCTTTCTGTAGTCTGGGAATCGTGAACACAGATCTTAATGCTGAACTCTGGAGACACAAACTTTATATATACACTCACCGGCCACTTTATGAGGTCCACCTTGCTGGTCCCGGGTTGGACCCCCTTTTACCTTCATTCTTCGTGGCATAGATTCCACAAGGTGCTAGAAACATTCCTCAGAGGTCCATATTGACGTGATGGCATCACGCAGTTGCTGCAGATTTGTCGGCTGCACATCCATGATGGGAATCTCCCGTTCCACCACATCCCAAAGGTGCTCTATTGGATGGAGATCTGGTGAGTGTGGAGGCCATTGGAGACTAGTGACCTCATTGTCATGTTCCAGAAACCAGTTGGAGATGATTGGAGCTTTGTGACATGGAGCATTATCCTGCTGGAAGGAGCCATCAGAAGATGGGGACACTGGAGTCATAGAGGGGTGGACATGGTCAGCAACAATACTCAGGTAGGCCGTGGTGTTTAAACGATGCTCAGTTGGTTTGAAGGGGCCCAAAGTGTGCCAAGAAAATCTCCCCCACCCATGACACCACCACCAGCCTGAACCATTGATACAAGGCAGGATGAATCCACCACACCATGACACCACCACCACCAGCCTGAACCATTGATACAAGGCAGGATGAATCCACCACACCATGACACCACCACCACCAGCCTGAACCATTGATACAAGGCAGGATGAATCCACCACACCATGACACCACCACCACCAGCCTGAACCATTGATACAAGGCAGGATGAATCCACCACACCATGACACCACCAGCCTGAACCATTGACACAAGGCAGGATGAATCCACCACACCATGACACCACCAGCCTGAACCATTGACACAAGGGAGGATGGATCCATGACACCACCACCACCACCACCAGCCTGAACCATTGATACAAGGCAGGATGAATCCACCACACCATGACACCACCAGCCTGAACCGTGGATACAAGGCAGGATGGATCCACCACACCATGACACCACCACCACTAGACTGAACCATTGATACAAGGCAGGATGGATCCACCACACCATGACACCCCCACCACCAGCCTGAACCATTGATACAAGGCAGGATGGATCCATGCTTTCATGTTGTTTACTCCAAATTCTGACCCTACCATCTGAATGTCGCAGCTGAAATCCAGACTCATCAGACCAGGCAACGTTTTTCCAATCTTGTATTGTCCAATGTTGGTGATCCTGTGCAAATTGTAGCCTTAGTTTCATGTTCTCCGCTGACAGGAGTGGCACCCGGAGTGGTCTTCTGCTGCTGTAGCCCATCTGCTTCAAGGTTGGACGTGTTGTGCGTTCAGAGATGGTATTCTGCATACCTTTGACTCACAGTTGCCTTTCTGTCATCTGGAACCAGTCTGCCCATTCTCCTCTGACCTCTACACAACTGCCACTCACTGGATATTTTCTCTTTTTCGGACCATTCTCTGTAAACCCTAGAGATGCTTGTACGTGAAAACCCCAGCAGATCAACAGATTTTGAAATACTCAGACCAGCCTGTCTGGCACCAACAACCATGCCATGTTCAAAGTCCCCTAAATCCTCTTTCTTCCCCATTCTGATGCTCCGTTTGAACTTCAGCAAGTCGCCTTCACCACGTCTAGATGCCTAAATGCATTGAGTTGCTGCCATGTGATTGGCTGATAAGCAATTTGTTTTACCAAGCAATTGAACAGGTGGACCTAGTAAAGTGGTCGTGAGTGTATTTCCTATTAGTAAAAACGACAGAAATCTACTTTTTGTGCACCAAAAGCCTTTGCAAACCAGATACTACTTTGTAAAAGTAGAGCTGTTGGAGGGGCCCAGCAGACCCTACCCACTATAGAAAACTACAGGAGGGGAGGAGACTAGACCTGTCACCCTGCACAAGAAGAGAGCTGAAGGAGAGGCCCAGCAGGCTCCACCCACTACAGGCTGCCTTTAGAAAACTACAAGGGGGGGCGGAGACCAGACCAGTCACCCTGCACAACGAGAGAAGATAGAGCTGTGGGAGGGGCCGGGGCCCAGCAGGTCCCACCTACTACATGGTCTTTGCAGAAAACTACAGGAGGGGCGGAGACAAGATCGTCACCCTGCGCAAGGAGGGAGGGCAGAGTTGTGGGAGGGGCCTAGCAGTATCTCCACCCACTTCATGGTTCTTGCAGAAAACTACAGGAGGGGACGGAGACAAGACTGTCACCCTGCACAAGGAGAGAGGGCAGAGCTGTGGGAGGGGCCCAACAGGCCCCACCCACTTCATGGTTTTTGCCCTGCAGAAAACTACAGGAGGGGGTGGAGACCAGACTAGTCACCCTGCACAAGGAGAGAGGGCAGAGGTGTGGGAGAGGCCCAGCAGGCCACACCTACAACATGGTTCTTGCAGAAAACTATAGGAGGGGCGGAGACCAGACCAGTCACCCTGCACAAGGAGAGAGGGCAGAGCTGTGGGAGGGGCCCAGCAGGGCCACACCTACAACATGGTTTTTGCAGAAACCTATAGGAGGGTCGGAGACAAGACCGTCACCCTGCACAAGGAGAGAGGGCAGAGCTGTGGGAGGGGCCCAGCAGGCCACACCTACAACATGGTTTTTGCAGAAAACTACAAGAGGGGCGGAGACCAGACCAGTTACCCTGCACAAGGAGAGAGCGCAGCAGTGAGCGGTCTTTATTACAGGAAGTCTCACGCTGGATTACTGCCCAGATCTGCAAGAAATATACAAAGCTCACCGAGACTCAGGAAGAAGACACCTGACCAATGGATTTAGACAGTAGTTGCTGATCCCAGAGTTCAGCTTTAGACGAATACATTCATATATTTAAGTTAAGTGTAGCGGTCAGTAATGGTTACATTGTGTACATATAGTTAGTAAACATATAAAGCTGTACCAGTATGACCAATATCCTTGGGGGCCAAGTCCACCCCCTGGACAAGCATGACAGAGCCCCCTTCCCCCATGTGGACTTTTTTGCTTGGTGTCACAACTTCTGGAGGTCTTTTATAATGAATTACATTAGTAAAGTATTTATTCCCCCTGATCATACGATGATTTGTGTTTTGTCACAGAGTATGTCGGAGGTCTTCCCCCTGGGTCTGGCAGTGTCCGTACTGAAGTCTGTATTCCAGGAGATTCATGTCCAGGTAAAATTCTCTAAATTCGTATGTTTTTAGGTCGGGGACTGCAGGGGGATCGATGTAGAAGTGCTCACTCACACGAGGTGTTCCGTGCAGGAACAGGTATCCTTCTGACATCAATAACAGGCGGTCGGTTGCATGGACCTCCACAGTCATCCTGGAATTCACATCTCTGCGGGTCTTCTACACGGATCAGGATGTGGACGTGGTCTGTGGAGTTCGGTCCATGCAGCTGGGTGACCTGTCATTGAATTCCGCTGTCTGCATTACCCCTTCTTGGACGATCTGTGCATCCGATGTGGATGAAGTCGGCCCTTCACATGGCAGAATGAGGCCTAAGACTCTGAGAAGCGCACTTTGTCACCCGTCCATTGTGCAATATATAGCTTCTCACTATACTCACATCTCCGAGGATCAGAGATCCCCCAATATTCTGCAGCTTACCTGTATCAAGTTACACCGAATGAATCATTGGCTTCCTATATTTGGTCATAGTGTCACAAAGTTACAGATTGGGAAACCGTTTTGACATTATGTATCATTTAACCACTTCCTGTCCAACCCATGTATATAAGCGGCCGGACGGGAGCAGTGCAGGGGCGGGTTGCCGTTCATAAACGGCACTTGCCATTTTATCCTGTGCGCGATCCCTGGGAGCGTGCGGCACCGCGATTTGGTGCCTGCTGCAATCAATGATCACATGAATAATAGTAAGCAAGATGTCACTTCTGACATCATTGCTTACTACATGTGAAATCTTTGAATGATCACAGAGATCACATGGTACAGGGCTACTCACAACAGCCTTGTACCATGTGACAAGCTGTGACCAATCACAGCTCACACAGTAGAACACCGATCGTCCTGCAGGACCTCTGTGTGAGGTCCCGATCATGTGATCACTGATTGGCCAACCAGTGATCACATGCAGAGTAATAAGATGTCACTTCTGACATCATTGCTTACTACGTGTGAAATCTGTGAATGATGACACATGGTACAGGGCTATTTACAACTGCCTTGTACCAATCACAGCTCTCACAGTATTTCTCAATGGCTGCAAGAATGCAGCCAGAGAGAAGGAGAAATGATTCCTCTTACAGCCTTTATGGCTGTAAAAGCAATCCGTGTAAAAAAAAAAAAAAAAAAAAAATTCATCACCCCCCACAAGTAGTACTACTGCTAGGGTGACAGTGTGTAAAAAAATAAACATAAATAATATAAAAAATTATAGTTTTTGGTTATAAACTAATTTTGGGTTATTTTTTTATTTTTTTTACTAAAAAGATAGCTGAATACATTTTGGCCAAGATTTATGAAGAAAGATTTATTTGCAAAATTTTATACGAAAAACACTTTTTTTCATAATTTTTTTACTTTTTCGTTTATATAGCAAAAAAAAAAAAATAAAAAACCCAGCGGTGAATAAATACCACCAAAATAAAGCTTTATCTGTCTCAAAAAAATGCTAAAAAATTCATATTCAATATTCAAGAATGCAGCCAGGGAGAAAGAGAAATGATTCCTCTTACAGCCTTTATGGGTGTAAAAGCAATCGCTGTAAAAAAAAAAAAGCGTTGCATGACCGCGCAATTGTCATTCAAAGTGTGATAGCGCTGAAAGCTGAAAATGGACTTGGACAGGAAGGGGGGGGGGGGTGTGTGTATGTGTGTATATATTTATGTGTGTGTGTGTGTTTTTTATTTATTTTTTTTATTATTGTATTTTTTTGCAGAAAGCATCCATTCTGTATAACAGGAAAAGCTAGCAGCGTCTTCATGTTTTTGTCAGGTTCTGTAGACTGACTAATATACAATTTTCCCATCTCTGCGGTGTGTCTGATTCTCCAAGTCTGGTTTTCGCAAAGCATTCATCAAAGTGATTCTAAAGGATTACATTTAAAAAAAAAAAAAAAAAAATGAGCATGTCTATACTTACCTGCTCTATGTAATGGTTTTGCTCAGAGCAGCCCTGATCCTCCTCTTCTCGGGTCCCCCACCGGCGCTCCTGGCCCCTCCCTCCTTTCGGGTGCCCCAGCAGCAAGCGGCTCCCCAGCCTCTGCTCAGTGTGTCCATTCCCCCGCGGAGCCGCAGCTCGGCCCCGCCCCCTCGCTCTCTCATTAGTTCACTGGCCAATGAGGAGAGGGAGTCCAAGGATAGCCGAGACTTCAGTGCACATTGCTGGATCAATAGGGGACTTAGGTGAGTATTGGGAGGGGGAGATTCTGCACAGGGAAGGTTTTTTGCCTTTGCAACCACTTTGAGATTGTTCTTGTCCTTGCACAGAGCGCCACCTGCTGGCTGCAAATGTTAAATAATATTCATGTGCATTATCTGGATTTGCCTTACCATGAAACAAATATTACAAAATTGTATTTTCTAGCACTGAGCAATAACAAAGAAAAAACACTTTGTATTCCTTAGAACTCATGTTTTTTTGTTTTTATACTAATCTCCAACATGTTTGTATTTCCTCACAGTCTTTAATGCAGTTAGATCGCCATACGGTCTATGTGATCATCACCAATTTCATGAAGAGCAGAGAAGAAGGTATGAAATGATGTGCTTTGTTTGTGATTTGTTTTTGTAATAGAGGTACTTTATTTAAAGGGTTAATTCACCTTTTTAGAGAAAAGATAAAAAAGAGAACACCGTGCACCCCCCATCCCCGTGCACCCTCCCATGCACCCCCCCACCCCCCAATCCCGTGTATCCTCCCATGCACCCCCCAGTCCCTACTGTACTTCTGTGAGCTGTCAGTGCTCATGCAACCGGTGCAACGTTCCAGGGATTTCAAATCCCCACTTTTCTCCCTCTGCTTTCTGCAGATCAGAGGGATTCTTATTGGTCAGCAGCAGCACAGAGCATCACTCTGTTTTTGACAGATCCCCGCTCCCATTTCCAGCTCAGTTTGTCACGGTGAATTGAGCTTGAGTTCGGCCCCCCTCCTTCCCCCTGCAGCCCTCTGGGACGCAGTAGCAGACCCTCTGGGGAGACGCAAGGCTGCACTGCAGGTTTCCTTTAGTCAAGATGGCGGCACCAGCACCCAATAGCCGATCGAAGAATCGGCTCGGGGTGAGGACAGTGCTGGATCCCTGGACAGGTAAGTACACTAATAGTAAACGTCAGCAGCCACAGTATTTGTAGCTGCTGGCCTAAGTTTTGGGGGGGTGGGGCTGGAACTCCACTTTAACCTCTTGGCGCCGGCCGAACGCAAATGTGCGGCCTGCCAGCGTCTGGGCCTAGACACCGAGCTGCCGCACATTTGCGTTCTATAAAAAAAAAAAAACGTGCTGAGAGTGCGCACTCCCAGCACACATGTCCGGTACTCACGGAAAGGTCCCGATCTCCTCCTTTGATCGGGACCTTTCCTGATCATGTGACCGCCATGACGGCGAGTCACGGTTGTTACATGACCCTAAACCCCGCCCTGCTTCCCGGCTTCTGAAACCCTCAAAGGGCCGGGAGGCGCCGGTGCCAAGATGTTAAGGTAAAAAATGTTTAGGCATCAGTTTTGCCCCCCTTTTCACTTACTTGTACCCGTATTTGACACAGTGCTGTGCACGTCTGCTGCTTCTCTCTCCTGGTCTCACTGGTTTTGCTGGGGCACCAGGAGCTATTGGCTCCCACTACTGTCAATCAAAGCCAGTGACGAGGGAGCAAGGGACGGGGCAGAGACCTGCTGTCTGTGTCAATGGGTGCAATGGAGGGAGCATGCACAAGTACACTCAGGGGCAACAGGGTAGAATGCATAAGGAGGGTCTGCAGAAACACTGAAGAGTCTGAATATTTCTTTGGATGATCAGCAAATCTCTGATGGTTTCATTCCTCCTGGGAATGACCACAGAGCTTGTTTGTGTAACTCTGGAAGAGACATTACAGGTAACCCTGGAGGCCGAGACCTCGGAGAATGTCGTGTTCTTTGTAATACCATTGTGGATTATGTGTCTGCAATCCGGACAAATCACGGTACCGACGCGTCTGTAATATGGCTCATTGGTTGTAGGTGTCTATATCCACTTGTCAACCGCAATACGTACATACACGTTGCGGTTACCGGGGTTATACGTACATGCACGTTGCGGTTACCGGGGTTATACGTACATAGACGTTGCGGTTTACCGGGGTTATACGTACATAGACGTTGCGGTTTACCGGGGTTATACGTACATAGACGTTGCGGTTTACCGGGGTTATACGTACATACACGTTGCGGTTTACCGGGGTTATACGTACTTACACGTTGCGGTTTACCGGGGTTATACGTACATACACGTTGCGGTTTACCGGGGTTATACGTACATACACGTTGCGGTTTACCGGGGTTATACGTACATACACGTTGCGGTTACCGGGGTTATACGTACATAGACGTTGCGGTTACCGGGGTTATACGTACATAGACGTTGCGGTTTACCGGGGTTATACGTACATACACGTTGCGGTTGACCGGGGTTATACGTACATACACGTTGCGGTTGACCGGGGTTATACGTACATAGACGTTGCGGTTTACCGGAGTTATACGTACATACACGTTGCGGTTGACCGGGGTTATACGTACATACACGTTGCGGTTTACCGGGGTTATACGTACATACACGTTGCGGTTTGCCAGGGTTATACGTACATACACGTTGCGGTTTGCCAGGGTTATACGTACATAGACGTTGCGGTTTGCCGGGGTTATACGTACATAGACGTTGCGGTTTGCCGGGGTTATACGTACATACACGTTGCGGTTTGCCGGGGTTATACGTACATACACGTTGCGGTTTGCCGGGGTTATACGTACATACACGTTGCGGTTTGCCGGGGTTATACGTACATACACGTTGCGGTTTGCCGGGGTTATACGTATATACACGTTGCGGTTTACCGGGGTTATGACTGAAGATATCAGCCACAACCTTGTTGTTTTTTTGGCCGGCAGTCTCTTGAAAGCGGTCTGAGTAGTTTGTTAGCCACTAGATTGCTTTCAGTAGCAGCAGGAGGTTATGCGCCCCCCCCCCCTCCCGCCGCTTGCTGGTGTTTCGCAGGCTTACCGTTAAAACCGGCGCACCTGAGAAGTGATCCAATGGTGCGGCCAGCTGGTCAGAGGCTGAGACATGTATATTACCCCTTCTGGCTGCTGTTGTAGGCTTTTGGTGGGTGGTCAAGGGTGGTAAAAACATAGATCAACTGCCTATTTTTACTTCCACTCTGCCAGCCAGGGCTTGGGTTCTGCTCTCACCAGGACCCCATCTGCATGGAATATGTACACTCACCGGCCTCTTTACTAGGTCCACCTGTTCAATTGATTGGTAACACAAATTGCTAATCAACCAATCACATGGCAGCAACTCAATGCATTTAAGCATCTAGACGTGGTGAAGACGACTTGCTGAAGTTCAAACCGAGCATCAGAATGGGGAAGAAAGGGGATTTAAGTGACTTTGAACGTGGCATGGTTGTTGGTGCCAGACGGGCTGGTCTGAGTATTTCAAAAACTGCTGATCTGCTGGGATTTTCCCGCACAACTATCTCCAGGGTTACAGAGAATGGTCCGAAAAAGAGAAAATATCCAGTGAGCAACACTTGTGTGGAGGAAAATGCCTTGTTGATGTCAGAGGAGAATGGGCAGACTGGTTCTAGATGATAGAAAGGCAACAGTTACTCCAATAACACCTCGTTACATCCAAAGTATGCAGAATTCCATCTCTGAACGCACAACACGTCCAACCTTGAAGCAGATGGGCTACAGCAGCAGAAGACCACTCCGGGTGCCACTCCTGTCGGCTAAGAACAGGAAACAGAGGCTGCAATTCGCACAGGCTTCCCAAAATTGGACAATAGAAGATTGGAAAAACGTTGCCTGGTCTGATGAGGCTGGATTTCAGCTGCAACATTCAGAAGGTAGGGTCAGAATTTGGTGTAAACATGAAAACATGGAGCCATCCTGCCTTGTATCAACGGTTCAGGCTGGTGGTGGTGTCATGGTGTGGTGGATCCATCCTGCCTTGTATCAATGGTTCAGGCTGGTGGTGGTTGTGTCATGGTGTGGGGGATCCATCCTGCCTTGTATCCACGGTTCAGGCTGGTGGTGGTGTCATGGTGTGGTGGATCCATCCTGCCTTGTATCAAGGATCAGGCTGGTGGTGTCATGGTGTGGTGGATCCATCCTGCCTTGTATCTACCGTTCAGGCTGGTGGTGGTGGTGTCATGGTGTGGGGGATCCATCCTGCCTTGTATCAACGGTTCAGGCTGGTGGTGTCATGGTGTGGTGGATCCATCCTGCCTTGTATCTACCGTTCAGGCTGGTGGTGGTGGTGTCATGGTGTGGGGGATCCATCCTGCATTGTATCAAGGTTCAGTCTGGTGGTGGCATGGTGTGGTGGATCCATCCTGCCTTGTATCAACGGTTCAGGCTGGTGGTGGTGGTGTCATGGTGTGGTGGATCCATCCTGCCTTGTATCAAGGTTCAGGCTGGTGGTGGTGGTGTCATGGTGTGGTGGATCCATCCTGCCTTGTATCAAGGTTCAGGCTGGTGGTGGTGGTGTCATGGGTGGGGGAGATTTTATTGGCACACTTGGGCCCCTTCGTACCAATTGAGCATCGTTTAAACACCACAGCCTACCTGAGTGTTGTTGCTTCCCATGTCCATCCCTCTATGACTCCAGTGTCCCCATCTTCTGATGGCTCCTTCCAGCAGGATAATGCACCATGTTAGAAAGCTCCAATCATCTCCAACTGGTTTCTGGAACATGACAATGAGGTCACTGGACTCCAATGGCCTCCACAGTCACCAGATCTCCATCCAATAGAGCACCTTTGGGATGTGGTGGAACGGGAGATTCCCATCATGGATGTGCAGCCAACAAATCTGCAGCAACTGCGTGATGCCATCATGTCAATATGGAGCAAAATCTCTGAGGAACGTTTCCAGCGCCTTGTTTGATCTATGCCACGAAGAATGAAGGCAAAAGGGGGTCCAACCCGGGACTAGCAAGGTGGACCTCATAAAGTGGCCGGTGGGTGTGTGTTCTACACATGTTTGTGTGGGTTTCAGTTTCCTCTGGTAGGTTATTGTCTCCTGAACAAACGAGACTTTAGATTTGTTACTTTTCTATGGCAGAATTTGATGTAAATGGCTGTGTGGACCCTGGAAGGCACAGGTGGGGAACTACGGCCTCGGCTGTTGCTGAACTACAAGTCCCATCATGCCTCTGCTTCTGGGAATCATGCTTGTAACTGTCAGTCTTGCAATGCCTCATGGGACATGTCGTTTCACAACAGCTGGAGGGCAAGTATTACACCTCAGCTCCCTTCTTTCCTTTCTGGAAGGGGGGTGGTTGGGTGGGTCTGGGAGGGTCATTGTGGAAGGAGTGTTGGGGTATTTTGGGGGGCTTTTTTTGTTTTTTGGGGGGATTGTTGGGTGGTGGTTGTGGTGTTAGGGTAAGTGAGTTGGCTTTTAGGGGAAGTGTGGGTGCCGTGCACACACTGGGGACACTCTTTGGTACCATCAATAGAGTGCCTACTGTGGGAGGTCCCCCCCATGTGAGGGATGGGGGTTTTCACGGTCAGGAGTGGTAACCAGGTCCCCAATGCAATGTGTTTTACTTTGTATGTTTTTCATGAATAAACATGTTTTTGTGGTCATGTGTGTAGCCCATTTCTTTTTTTTTTGTATGCTTTTTCATCCTACCAGAAAGTTCTGGAGGCACCCCTCACCTTACACTGAATTTTGGTGGACTCCGCAGATTTCCTTTGCCCTCCCCCCACTTTTTTGTAAATATGGAAAAGAACATAAATCTTTTATATTTGACTGTAGAACTAAAGAGTCTCGGAGCGGATTTCACTTTCGGGTTTATTCAAGTCATGGATGGGGAAAAGGACCCTCGTAACCTGCTTGTGGCCTTCCGAATCGTACATGACATCATCACCAAGAACTATGCTCTCGGTAAGAGTTACCAGGCTGAGAAATGTTCATCGTTGAAGAATGCAGAATGTATGTAAAGTTATCAACAGTCCTGAAGTGCAGGCGGCTTGTGGTACCTGCAGTAGCTATGGCCTTAAAAGCAAATCCCCCCCCCCTTGGATCCTAGGCTCAGGCAGCATGTGGGGGCCTCACTATATCCGCTCTCCCCGGACCCCGCCTTCGCTATATCCGCTCTCCCCGGACCCCGCCTTCACTATATCCGCTCTCCCCAGACAAAGTTGGGAGCATGAAATTGTCCAAAATGTCACCTTAAGAGTTCCCTTCACTGGAACTAGGGGGCCAAGCCCAACCCCTGAGTAACGACCCCACACCATAATCCCTCCTCCACCAAAACCTTACACTTGGCACAATGCAGTCAGGCAAGTGCCGTTCTCCTGGCCACCGCCAAACCCAGACACGGCCATCGGATTCCCAGACAGAGGAGCGTGATTGGTCACTCCAGAGAACTCGTTTCCTCTGCTCTAGAATCCAGTGGCGGCGTGCTTTACACCACGGCATCCGACGCTTTGCATTGCACTTGGTGATGGAAGGCTTGGATGCAGCTGCTCGGCCATGGAAACCCATTCCATGAAGCTCTCTACGCACTGTTGTTGGGCTCATCTGAAGGCCACACCAAGTTTGGAGGTCTTTAGCTATTGACTCTGCAGACAGTTGGCGACTTCTGCGCACTGTGTGCTTCAACATGCGCTGACCCCGTCCTGTCATGTGACGTGGCCTACCACTTGGTGGCTGAGTGGCTGTTCCCAGTTGCTTCCACTTTGTTATAACCCTGGAACACCTTAATCACATGATTGGGAGGGGATTGGAACACCTGAATCACATGATTGGGAGGGGATTGGAACACCTGAATCACATGATTGGGAGGGGATTGGAACACCTGAATCACATGATTGGGAGGGGATTGGAACACCTGAATCACATGATTGGGAGGGGATTGGAACACCTGAATCACATGATTGGGAGGGGATTGGAACACCTGAATCACATGATATGGAGGGGATTGGAACACCTGAATCACATGATATGGAGGGGATTGGAACACCTGAATCACATGATATGGAGGGGATTGGAACACCTGAATCACATGATATGGAGGGGATTGGAACACCTGAATCACATGATATGGAGGGGATTGGAACACCTGAATCACATGATATGGAGGGGATTGGAACACCTGAATCACATGATATGGAGGGGATTGGAACACCTGAATCACATGATTGGGAGGGGATTGGAACACCTGAATCACATGATTGGGAGGGGATTGGAACACCTGAATCACATGATTGGGAGGGGATTGGAACACCTGAATCACATGATTGGGAGGGGATTGGAACACCTGAATCACATGATTGGGAGGGGATTGGAACACCTGAATCACATGATTGGGAGGGGATTGGAACACCTGAATCACATGATTGGGAGGGGATTGGAACACCTGAATCACATGATTGGGAGGGGATTGGAACACCTGAATCACATGATTGGGAGGGGATTGGAACACCTGAATCACATGATTGGGAGGGGATTGGAACACCTGAATCACATAATTTGGAGGGCGGGGACAATACTTTGGACAATATAGTGTACCTTCCTGTCTGTTTAATAATGGTGGAAGCTTAAGGATGAATAATAGTCAATGTTGATTGCGTGAAGTTCCAGTTTAAGATGTTGGAAGCCAATAAGCGCCCTTCAGTTCAGGGAATCCGGGATCTCTTACATAAAACAACACTGGACGTGTCAGGCGCTTATAGTGGAGTTTCTCAACCCGGGTTCCTCCAGAGGTTGATAGGTGGTTCCTTGAGCAATTTCTCCCTCAAAGAGATTCCCGCTGACACCATTGATCCTTTTAGCTATGTGTACGGGGGGAATTCTCCCCATTGACCATCATACTAATGAATTGTAGATGAAGCCATGTTTAGCAGGGGCTCCCTGAGACTTGAAGGTTATTTCAGGGGTTCCTCCGTGTTGAAAGGTTTCAGAGAGGCTGCCTTTGTGTGTCATGTCAAGTGTGTTTTTTATATCTGATTTTTTTTTTTTTTGCAAAAATAAAATGAATAGAATGCTAGTCCTCGGCCCTTTTTTCGTATTGTCCCTGAAGTAACGGAAACTTCTTATTATAGGTCCATTTGTGGAGGAGTTATTTGAAGTGGTGTCCTGCTATTTCCCCATCGACTTTACTCCGGTAGGTTTGATCTTTTGTTTTGTTCTGGGAGATCGCTGCCCGTTGGATGTGCTGTTCTTTGAAGGTTTATGTATTACCTGGATTGCCCTGCTTTGGTACAGTGCGGGTTTATGCAACTGTTGTATGATTAATAACTGCATTCTCCATATCTGCTTGTAATGTAATGATGTCTTCCTGCTTCTCCAGCCTTCCAGTGACCCACATGGCATCACCAGGGAAGACCTGATATTGGGGCTTCGGGCTGTCCTAGCAGCCACCCCTCGTTTTGCTGAGGTAAGCCTTAAAGTGATTTGTAAACACTCATTTTTAACCGCCTCCCGCCCGCCATATAGGGAAATGACGGGGCGCAAGGTGGTTCTCTCGTTCTGGGAGGACGTCGTATGACGTCTTCCCATTCTAACCACGCATGCGCGGCTCCGGGAGAGCACAGCATGGCTATCGGCGGTGCGCTGTGACCCTCGGACACAGCGGATCACCCATCAACGGAAAGAGCCGAAGATGTCTGCTCGGTCATGTGATCAGCTGTGTCCAATCACAGCTGATCTCATGTAAATATGGAAATGTCGGTTATCGGCATTTCTCTCCTAACAAGGTGTCACGCTGACAGAGGAGAGGAGAGCCGATAATCGGCTTTACTCAGAGGGGACATCTACACTGATCATCAGGGCACTGCTCAGTGTAGACCCATCAGTGCCTACCAGTGCACATCAATGCCACATATTAGTGCTCATCAGAGCTGCCTTTCAGTGTCACCTATCAGTGCCAATCAATGCCACCTATCAGTGCTGCCAATCAGTGCCGACTATCCGTGCACATCAGTGCTGAATATCAGTGCCACCTTTCAGTGCCTATCAGTAGTGTCCATCAGTGCCATCTATCAGTGTGCATCACTGCGACCTCATTAGCGCATATCAGTGGAGAAAAATCACCTGTGCCCAGCAGTGCACCCAGCAGTGTCACACACCTGTGCCCACCTGTGCCACCCACCTGTACCCACCAGTGCAGCCCGCCAGTCAGTGCCCAGCGGTTGTGCCAGTCAGTGCCCAGCAGTGATGCCAATCAGTGCCACCTATCAGTGCTGTCTATCAGTACCCATCATCAGTGTTGCCTATCAGTGCCGCCTATCCATGCCACCTCATTAGTGCTGCCTATCAGTGCCGCCTATCAGTGCCAATCAGTGCTGCCTCAACGCACATCAGTGAAGGAGAAAACTTACCTGTTTTTAAAAATTTTATAATAGAAACAAAGAAACTTTTTTTTTTTTTCAAATGTTTTGCAAATGTTTTTGTTTATAGCGCAAAAAGTAAAGCGCCCAGCGGCGATTAAATAGCACCAAAAGAAAGCTCTATTTGTGAGAATAAAATGATAAAAATTTCATATGGGTACAATGTTGCATGACCGCGCAATTGTCAATCAAAGTGCGACAGCGATGAAAGCTGAAAATTGGCCTGGTAAAGAAGGGGGTATAAGTGTCCGGTAGGCAGGAAGGGGGTAGAAGTTCCCTGTAGGCAGGAAGGGGGTAGAAGTGTCCTGTAGGCAGGAGGGGGGTAGAAGTGTCCTGTAGGCAGGAGGGGGGTAGAAGTGTCCTGTAGGCAGGAGGGGGGTAGAAGTGTCCTGTAGGCAGGAAGGGGGTAGAAGTGTCCTGTAGGCAGGAAGGGGGTAGAAGTGTCCTGTAGGCAGGAAGGGGGTAGAAGTGTCCTGTAGGCAGGAAGGGGGTAGAAGTGTCCTGTAGGCAGGAAGGGGGTAGAAGTGTCCTGTAGGCAGGAAGGGGGTAGAAGTGTCCTGTAGGCAGGAAGGGGGTAGAAGTGTCCTGTAGGCAGGAAGGGGGTAGAAGTGTCCTGTAGGCAGGAAGGGGGTAGAAGTGTCCTGTAGGCAGGAAGGGGGTAGAAGTGTCCTGTAGGCAGGAAGGGGGTAGAAGTGTCCTGTAGGCAGGAAGGGGGTAGAAGTGTCCTGTAGGCAGGAAGGGGGTAGAAGTGTCCTGTAGGCAGGAAGGGGGTAGAAGTGTCCTGTAGGCAGGAAGGGGGTAGAAGTGTCCTGTAGGCAGGAAGGGGGTAGAAGTGTCCTGTAGGCAGGAAGGGGGTAGAAGTGTCCTGTAGGCAGGAAGGGGGTAGAAGTGTCCTGTAGGCAGGAAGGGGGTAGAAGTGTCCTGTAGGCAGGAAGGGGGTAGAAGTGTCCTGTAGGCAGGAAGGGGGTAGAAGTGTCCTGTAGGCAGGAAGGGGGTAGAAGTGTCCTGTAGGCAGGAAGGGGGTAGAAGTGTCCTGTAGGCAGGAAGGGGGTAGAAGTGTCCTGTAGGCAGGAAGGGGGTAGAAGTGTCCTGTAGGCAGGAAGGGGGTAGAAGTGTCCTGTAGGCAGGAAGGGGGTAGAAGTGTCCTGTAGGCAGGAAGGGGGTAGAAGTGTCCTGTAGGCAGGAAGGGGGTAGAAGTGTCCTGTAGGCAGGAAGGGGGTAGAAGTGTCCTGTAGGCAGGAAGGGGGTAGAAGTGTCCTGTAGGCAGGAAGGGGGTAGAAGTGTCCTGTAGGCAGGAAGGGGGTAGAAGTGTCCTGTAGGCAGGAAGGGGGTAGACGTGTCCTGTAGGCAGGAAGGGGGTAGAAGTGTCCTGTAGGCAGGAAGGGGGTAGAAGTGTCCTGTAGGCAGGAAGGGGGTAGAAGTGTCCTGTAGGCAGGAAGGGGGTAGACGTGTCCTGTAGGCAGGAAGGGGGTAGAAGTGTCCTGTAGGCAGGAAGGGGGTAGAAGTGTCCTGTAGGCAGGAAGGGGGTAGAAGTGTCCTGTAGGCAGGAAGGGGGTAGAAGTGTCCTGTAGGCAGGAAGGGGGTAGAAGTGTCCTGTAGGCAGGAAGGGGGTAGAAGTGTCCTGTAGGCAGGAAGGGGGTAGAAGTGTCCTGTAGGCAGGAAGGGGGTAGAAGTGTCCTGTAGGCAGGAAGGGGGTAGAAGTGTCCTGTAGGCAGGAAGGGGGTAGAAGTGTCCTGTAGGCAGGAAGGGGGTAGAAGTGTCCTGTAGGCAGGAAGGGGGTAGAAGTGTCCTGTAGGCAGGAAGGGGGTAGAAGTGTCCTGTAGGCAGGAAGGGGGTAGAAGTGTCCTGTAGGCAGGAAGGGGGTAGAAGTGTCCTGTAGGCAGGAAGGGGGTAGAAGTGTCCTGTAGGCAGGAAGGGGGTAGAAGTGTCCTGTAGGCAGGAAGGGGGTAGAAGTGTCCTGTAGGCAGGAAGGGGGTAGAAGTGTCCTGTAGGCAGGAAGGGGGTAGAAGTGTCCTGTAGGCAGGAAGGGGGTAGAAGTGTCCTGTAGGCAGGAAGGGGGTAGAAGTGTCCTGTAGGCAGGAAGGGGGTAGAAGTGTCCTGTAGGCAGGAAGGGGGTAGAAGTGTCCTGTAGGCAGGAAGGGGGTAGAAGTGTCCTGTAGGCAGGAAGGGGGTAGAAGTGTCCTGTAGGCAGGAAGGGGGTAGAAGTGTCCTGTAGGCAGGAAGGGGGTAGAAGTGTCCTGTAGGCAGGAAGGGGGTAGAAGTGTCCTGTAGGCAGGAAGGGGGTAGAAGTGTCCTGTAGGCAGGAAGGGGGTAGAAGTGTCCTGTAGGCAGGAAGGGGGTAGAAGTGTCCTGTAGGCAGGAAGGGGGTAGAAGTGTCCTGTAGGCAGGAAGGGGGTAGAAGTGTCCTGTAGGCAGGAAGGGGGTAGAAGTGTCCTGTAGGCAGGAAGGGGGTAGAAGTGTCCTGTAGGCAGGAAGGGGGTAGAAGTGTCCTGTAGGCAGGAAGGGGGTAGAAGTGTCCTGTAGGCAGGAAGGGGGTAGACGTGTCCTGTAGGCAGGAAGGGGGTAGACGTGTCCTGTAGGCAGGAAGGGGGTAGAAGTGTCCTGTAGGCAGGAAGGGGGTAGAAGTGTCCTGTAGGCAGGAAGGGGGTAGAAGTGTCCTGTAGGCAGGAAGGGGGTAGAAGTGTCCTGTAGGCAGGAAGGGGGTAGACGTGTCCTGTAGGCAGGAAGGGGGTAGAAGTGTCCTGTAGGCAGGAAGGGGGTAGAAGTGTCCTGTAGGCAGGAAGGGGGTAGAAGTGTCCTGTAGGCAGGAAGGGGGTAGAAGTGTCCTGTAGGCAGGAAGGGGGTAGAAGTGTCCTGTAGGCAGGAAGGGGGTAGAAGTGTCCTGTAGGCAGGAAGGGGGTAGACGTGTCCTGTAGGCAGGAAGGGGGTAGACGTGTCCTGTAGGCAGGAAGGGGGTAGACGTGTCCTGTAGGCAGGAAGGGGGTAGAAGTGTCCTGTAGGCAGGAAGGGGGTAGAAGTGTCCTGTAGGCAGGAAGGGGGTAGAAGTGTCCTGTAGGCAGGAAGGGGGTAGAAGTGTCCTGTAGGCAGGAAGGGGGTAGAAGTGTCCTGTAGGCAGGAAGGGGGTAGAAGTGTCCTGTAGGCAAGTGGTTAATAAGAAAAAAAAGTTATAATCCTACACCCACAGTTGATCCAGAGGAAGGCAAAAAATCCCAGCAAAGCACGATCCAATTTGCTCCTGCAGGGGAAAAAATTCCTTCCTGATCCCCCGAGAGGCAATCGGATATTCCCTGGATCAACTTTCCCTATAAATGTTATATCCAGTTATATTCTGTGTATCCAGTTAACCCTTAGATGACCCCAGATGTTAACCCCTTCATGCCCAGTGCCATTAGTACCCTGTCAGGGCTTTTTATTAGCACTGATCACTGTATTGGTGTCACGGGGGATGTCAGTGACACCAAGTAAGTTCCTCCCAGTGTCAGAATGCCCGCTGCATTCCAGCTATAAGTCGCTGATCCCCGCGATTGCTAGTATAAAAAAAAATTAAAATTAAAATTCCAGTATCTATACCGCCATTTGTAGACGCTATAACTTTCACGTAGACCAATTTTCACGTATTGGAATTTTTAATTTTAGTGAAGACATGGAATACATTTTGGCCAAAATTTGACGAAATGTGATTTTTTTTTTTTTTTTTTTTTTTTTTTTTCTTTTTTAAATGGCTCCCACTGCTTTCTCAGCCAATGAGGGGAGAGATCAGGGACAGCTTGGCGCTACCCCAGCTCTCTCCTCATTGGATCCCTGGCTGTAGGAGCCAGTGACTCTCGCTGCTGTCTCAGCCATTGAGGATAGAGAGAGACCTGGGACAACCGAGGTTCCCATGTACACCGCTGGATCAAGGGGGGGGGGGGGGGAACTATGGGGTAAGATGCAAGTTTTTTTTTTTTTTTTTTTTTAACCTTCACGCATAGAATGCATGAAGGTAAAAAAAAAAAAAATTCAACTTTTACTATCCTTTCAGTAAATACTTATTGAAAGTGAAAATCTGAACCCTGATTGTGGTGAATCTGCATTTGTCCGTGGGAAGACATTTTTATTTAACAGCTAACTGGCTCGTGTTTTATCTCTACCAGTTCTTGTTGCCTCTGCTGATTGAGAAAATGGATTCAGATGTACAGAGTGCCAAACTGGATTCCCTGCAGACATTGGTGAGATGCTGAGTGTGCCTGGGGCTCTTCAGTACATCTGGGGCCCCTGTGTGTTTGTGGGGTTTCTGTTGTAAAAGGAGAGCGGTTTGCTGCAGGAAAATGCAGTTGTTGGGGGTAAAAAAACTTTTATCCACTATTTACCACTTCCTGTCTGGCCCATGTACATAAACGGCCAGATGGGAGCAGTGCAGGAGAGGGTTGCCATTCATAAACGGTACCCGCATTTTCAGGCTGTGCGCACTCCCAGGGAGCGCGCAGCACCGCGATTCGTTGCCCGGTGTGTCCTCTGAACACCAATCGTTGTACGGGACCTCTGTGTGAAGTCCCGATCATGTGATCACTGATTGGTCAGTCAGTGATCACATGAATAGTAGTAAGCAAGATGTCACTTCTGACCTCATTGCTTACTACTAGTGAAATCTGTGAATGATCACCGAGGTCACATGGTACAGGGCTATTCACAACAGCCTTGTACAATGTGACAAGCTGTGACCAATCACAGCTCACACAGAAGTTCTCAATAGCTGCAAGAATACAGCCAGAGAGAAGGAGAAATGATTGCTTTTACAGCCTTTATGGGTGTAAAAGCAATCAGTGTAAGAAAAAAAAAAAAAAAAATCTTCATCACCCCCCACAAGTAGTAGTGTCACCATGGTGACGGTATGTTAAAAAAAACATAAGGAAAAAGGTTTTTGAAAAATTATAATTTTTGGTTATAAACTAATTTGGGTAATTTTTTTTTTTTTTTTTTTTTACTAAAAAGATAGCCAAATAAATTTTGAAGAAAGATTTGCAAAATTTTATAAGAAAAACACTTTTTTTTTGAAAATTTTTGGACTTTTTCACTTATATAGCAAAAAAAAAAACCAATCGCAATGGTAAATAAATACCACCAAATTAAAGCTTTATCTGTCTAAAAAAAATGCAAAACAATTCATGTGGGTACAGTGTTGCATGACCGCGCAATTGTCATTCAAAGTGTGACAGTGCTGAAAGCTGAAAATTGGCCTGGACTGGAAGGGGGGGGAAAGTGTCCGGACTGGAAGGGGGGGAAAGGGTCCGGACTTGAAGGGGGGAAAGTGTCCGGACTGGAAGGGGGGGAAAGGGTCCGGACTTGAAGGGGGGAAAGGGTCCGGACTGGAAGGGGGGGAAAAGCGTTCGGACTGGAAGGGGGGGGGGAAAGCGTCCGGACTGGAAGGGGGGGGGAAAGCGTCCGGACTGGAAGGGGGGGGGAAAGCGTCCGGACTGGAAGGGGGGGGGAAAAGCGTCCGGACTGGAAGGGGGGGGGAAAAGCGTCCGGACTGGAAGGGGGGGGGGGAAAGCGTCCGGACTGGAAGGGGGGGGGGAAGCGTCCGGACTGGAAAGGGGGGGGAAAAGCGTCCGGACTGGAAGGGGGGGGGGGGAAGCGTCCGGACTGGAAGGGGGGGGGGAAAGCGTCCGGACTGGAAGGGGGGGGGGAAAAGCGTCCGGACTGGAAGGGGGGGGGAAAGCGTCCGGACTGGAAGGGGGGGGGAAAGCGTCCGGACTGGAAGGGGGGGGGGAAAGCGTCCGGACTGGAAGGGGGGGGAAAAGCGTCCGGACTGGAAGGGGGGGGGAAAAGCGTCCGGACTGGAAGGGGGGGGGGGGGAAGCGTCCGGACTGGAAGGGGGGGGGGGAGCGTCCGGACTGGAAGGGGGGGGGGGGGAGCGTCCGGACTGGAAGGGGGGGGGGGGGAGCGTCCGGACTGGAAGGGGGGGGGGGGAGCGTCTGGACTGGAAGGGGGGGGGGAGCGTCTGGACTGGAAGGGGGGGGGGGGGGAGCGTCTGGACTGGAAGGGGGGGGGGGGGGAGCGTCTGGACTGGAAGGGGGGGGGGGGGGGGAGCGTCTGGACTGGAAGGGGGGGGGGGGGGGAGCGTCTGGACTGGAAGGGGGGGGGGGAGCGTCCGGACTAGAAGGGGGGGGGGAAAGCGTCCGGACTGGAAGGGGGGGGAGCGTCCGGACTGGAAGGGGGGGGGGGGAAGCGTCCAGACTAGAAGTGGTTAATGTTTCTGAGATGATGATGTTTTACAGACCGCCGCATGCGCAGTTTATGGACAGAAGGAGCTGAAGGAGTTCCTGCCGGGACTCTGGTCTTCCATTCGCAGAGAGGTAGGTGTGCAGTTTTGGTGATTCGGTGTTACCGGCGATGGCACGTCACTAATGTCGCTCTTCCTTGTCAGGTATTTCAAACTGCGAGTGAGAAAGTGGAGTCTGAGGGTCTGGCTGCCCTCCAGGCTCTGACGGACTGTCTCTCACGCTCTGTGTTGGGCCCCGACTCTGAGGATTTGTTAGATGGATTTTTGAACAACATCCTGCAAGGTAACTAACCGGGATGCTGGTATTGAGCAGTCCAATATTTGGCAGCTGTGTGACCGGCATACTCACTAACCAGCCATTCCTTTTCCTAGATTGTAGGCATCATCTGTGTGAGCCGGACATGAAACTGGTTTGGCCCAGCGCTAAACTCCTCCAGGCCGCAGCCGGTGCCTCCTCGAGGGCGTGTCTGAAGGTGTCAGCAAGTGTCCTCCCCCTGCTGCTGGAGCAGTACAACCAGCATGCTCAGGTGAGGGGGGGGGGGTTCATGGTACAGAGATGGGAGTGTTCAGCTTTATGCCTCGTTCACACCATACGTGCAGAAAAACTGATGGAAACTGACAAGCAGAAAACTGACAACTGAAACTGACTGACGAGCCCTTAAAATGTTACTAAACCCTGGACCCCGCATTCACTATATCCGCCATCCCCGGACCCCGCATTCACTATATCCGCTCTCCCCGGACCCCGCATTCACTATATCCGCTCTCCCCGGACCTTGCATTCACTATATCCGCTCTCCCTGGACCCCGCATTCACTATATCCGCTCTCCCCGGACCCCGCATTCACTATATCCGCTCTCCCCGGACCCCGCATTCACTATATCCGCTCTCCCCGGACCCCGCATTCACTATATCCGCTCTCCCCGGACCCCGCATTCACTATATCCGCTCTCCCCGGACCCCGCATTCACTATATCCGCTCTCCCCGGACCCCGCATTCACTATATCCGCTCTCCCCGGACCCCGCATTCACTATATCCGCTCTCCCCGGACCCCGCATTCACTATATCCGCTCTCCCCGGACCCCGCATTCACTATATCCGCTCTCCCCGGACCCCGCATTCACTATATCCGCTCTCCCCGGACCCCGCATTCACTATACCCGCTCTCCCCGGACCCCGCATTCACTATACCCGCTCTCCCCGGACCCCGCATTCACTACACCCGCTCTCCCCGGACCCCGCATTCACTATACCCGCTCTCCCCGGACCCCGCATTCACTATACCCGCTCTCCCCGGACCCCGCATTCACTATATCCCTTCCCCCGGACCCCGCATTCACTATACCCGCTCTCCCCGGACCCCGCATTCACTATATCCCTTCCCCCGGACCCCGCATTCACTATATCCGCTCTCCCCGGACCCCGCATTCACTATACCCGCTCTCCCCGGACCCCGCATTCACTATACCCGCTCTCCCCGGACCCCGCATTCACTATACCCGCTCTCCCCGGACCCCGCATTCACTATACCCGCTCTCCCCGGACCCCGCATTCACTATACCCGCTCTCCCCGGACCCCGCATTCACTATATCCGCTCTCCCCGGACCCCGCATTCACTATATCCGCTCTCCCCGGACCCCGCATTCACTATATCCGCTCTCCCCGGACCCCGCATTCACTATATCCGCTCTCCCCGGACCCCGCATTCACTATACCCGCTCTCCCCGGACCCCGCATTCACTATACCCGCTCTCCCCGGACCCCGCATTCACTATACCCGCTCTCCCCGGACCCCGCATTCACTATACCCGCTCTCCCCGGACCCCGCATTCACTATATCCCTTCCCCCGGACCCCGCATTCACTATATCCCTTCCCCCGGACCCCGCATTCACTATACCCGCTCTCCCCGGACCCCGCATTCACTATATCCCTTCCCCCGGACCCCGCATTCACTATATCCGCTCTCCCCGGACCCCGCATTCACTATACCCGCTCTCCCCGGACCCCGCATTCACTATACCCGCTCTCCCCGGACCCCGCATTCACTATACCCGCTCTCCCCGGACCCCGCATTCACTATACCCGCTCTCCCCGGACCCCGCATTCACTATACCCGCTCTCCCCGGACCCCGCATTCACTGTATCCGCTCTCCCCGGACCCCGCATTCACTATACCCGCTCTCCCCGGACCCCGCATTCACTATACCCGCTCTCCCCGGACCTTTCATTCAGTATATCCGCTCTCCCCGGACCCCGCATTCACTATATCCGCTCTCCCCGGACCCCGCATTCACTATATCCGCTCTCCCTGGTCCCCGCGTTCACTATATCCGCTCTCCCCGGACCCCGCGTTCACTATATCCGCTCTCCCCGGACCCCGCGTTCACTATATCCGCTCTCCCCGGACCCCGCGTTCACTATATCCGCTCTCCCCGGACCCCGCATTCACTATACCCGCTCTCCCCGGACCTTTCATTCAGTATATCCGCTCTCCCCGGACCCCGCGTTCACTATATCCGCTCTCCCCGGACCCCGCGTTCACTATATCCGCTCTCCCCGGACCCCGCGTTCACTATACCCGCTCTCCCCGGACCCCGCATTCACTATACCCGCTCTCCCCGGACCTTTCATTCAGTATATCCGCTCTCCCCGGACCCCGCATTCACTATATCCGCTCTCCCCGGACCCCGCATTCACTATATCCGCTCTCCCTGGTCCCCGCATTCACTATATCCGCTCTCCCCGGACCCCGCGTTCACTATATCCGCTCTCCCCGGACCCCGCGTTCACTATATCCGCTCTCCCCGGACCTTGCATTCACTATATCCGCTCTCCCCGGACCCCGCATTCACTATATCCGCTCTTCCCGGACCCCGCGTTCACTATATCCGCTCTCCCCGGACCCCGCGTTCACTATATCCGCTCTCCCCGGACCCCGCATTCACTATATCCGCTCTCCCCGGACCCCGCATTCACTATATCCGCTCTCCCCGGACCCCGCATTCACTATATCCGCTCTCCCCGGACCCCACGTTCACTATATCCGCTCTCCCCGGACCCCACGTTCACTATATCCGCTCTCCCCGGACCCCGCATTCCCTATATCTGCTCTCCCCGGACCCCGCGTTCACTATATCTGCTCTCCCCGGACCCCGCGTTCACTATATCTGCTCTCCCCGGACCCCGCGTTCACTATATCTGCTCTCCCCGGACCCCGCGTTCACTATATCTGCTCTCCCCGGACCCCGCGTTCACTATATCTGCTCTCCCCGGACCCCGCGTTCCCTATATCTGCTCTTCCCGGACCCCGCAGTCACTATATCCGCTCTCCCCGGACCCCGCGTTCACTATATCCGCTCTCCCACAGTACACACAAAATGTGAATGGCACTGGGTAGGAAGGGGTTAACTGGGGAGATCAAAGAGTTGTGTGCTGTGTGTGCTTTACTAGGGAGACATATATATATATGATTTTTCGCAGCCCTGTAGCAGTATTTCTGTCATAGGGCAGCAGACAAGTGAAGGACAATGTGCAAAATTTAAAAGAATACAATAATTTGAAGAATGTGTGTTTGTCGCTATTTTCAGCAATGAGAGCTGACTATCAGGAATGAACATAATTCGTACAATTCACACACGCATTATTGCTGGTAGATTGTGCCTTTTGTCCGCCTGTCATTGGGCAGCAGTGTTTTTAGATGATCTTCTTCCCTGCTGACTCCATTTCTCCGTGACATTTATGAGTCTATATCTTTCATTTCCTTTCTGTTTGATTTTAGAGCAGCCATCGAAGGACCATACTGGAGATGACGCTGGGATTCCTTAAGCTGCAGAGTAAATGGCTGTTTGAGGAAGGTACGTTTCTGGGGCCGTATTCCCCGATTCTCCAACACTGTAAAAGCTAAAGCTGCAAAGTTGTGGATGTGAAAGGATAAGTTCACCTTTGGGAAGGCTTTACATGTTCCCGATCCTGCAGCCACCCCCGTGGCAGCAGTACGGTGAGAAGTTCCCCATATTGCCTGTCACTTTTTAAACACCACGCGATTGAGTGGGGCTCCGCCCACTCGGCTGCATCATTCACTCATTTACGATGTTCTGTGAATGATTGAACTACAAGTCCCGACAGCCTTAGCGGCTTGTAGTTCTCATTGAACCTCCATGGCGTTGTGCAGTGCCCTGCTAGTTCATTGAGCCAGAAGTATATATACCCGAAGTTGACAGGTTTCCGCTGCGATCGCCTAGGCCAGGGGTCTCCAAACTTTCTAAACATAGGGCCAGTTTACCGTCCTACAGACTTTAGGGGGGCCAGACTGTGGCCATTGGGAGTAGAAAATGTCCCGGCGTTAGTTGGAGTAAACAGTGCCCCATCGTTGGTGTTGATTGGTAGGAATTGTTCCCCATTATTGGTAGGAATTATGCCCCAACAATGGTGTAATTGGGCCACATTGTCTGTCATTGGGAGGAATTGTGCCCATCACTGGTGTCATTGGAAAGAATTGTGCCCCATCACTGGTGTTATTGGGCCCCATCATTGGTGTCATTGGGAGAAATTGTGTGCCATTGTTGGTTTCATTAGAAAAAATTGTGCCCATCACTGGTGTCATTGGAAAGAATTGTGCCCATCACTGGTGTCATTGGAAAGAATTGTGCCCCATCACTGGTGTCATTGGAAAGAATTGTGCCCCATCACTGGTGTTATTGGGCCCCATCGTTGGTGTCATTGTGAGGAATTTGTGTGCCATTGTTGGTGTCATTGGAAAGAATTGTGCCCATCACTAGTGTCATTGGAAAGAATTGTGCCCCCTCACTGGTGTCATTGGAAAGAATTGTGCCCCGTCACTGGTGTCATTGGAAAGAATTGTGCCCCATCACTGGTGTCATTGGAAAGAATTGTGCCCCGTCACTGGTGTCATTGGAAAGAATTGTGCCCCGTCACTGGTGTCATTGGAAAGAATTGTGCCCCCTCACTGGTGTCATTGGAAAGAATTGTGCCCCGTCACTGGTGTCATTGGAAAGAATTGTGCCCCATCACTGGTGTCATTGGAAAGAATTGTGCCCCGTCACTGGTGTCATTGGAAAGAATTGTGCCCCCTCACTGGTGTCATTGGAAAGAATTGTGCCCCGTCACTGGTGTCATTGGAAAGAATTGTGCCCCATCACTGGTGTCATTGGAAAGAATTGTGCCCATCACTAGTGTCATTGGAAAGAATTGTGCCCCCTCACTGGTGTCATTGGAAAGAATTGTGCCCCGTCACTGGTGTCATTGGAAAGAATTGTGCCCCGTCACTGGTGTCATTGGAAAGAATTGTGCCCCGTCACTGGTGTCATTGGAAAGAATTGTGCCCCGTCACTGGTGTCATTGGAAAGAATTGTGCCCCGTCACTGGTGTCATTGGAAAAAATTGTGCCCCGTCACTGGTGTCATTGGAAAGAATTGTGCCCCATCACTGGTGTCATTGGAAAGAATTGTGCCCCATCACTGGTGTTATTGGGCCCCATCGCTGGTGACATTGGTAGGAATTGTGTGCCATTGTTGGTGTCATTGGGAGGAATTGTGTCCCATCGTTGGTGTCAGTGAGTAAAGTAGTGCTCCAAGGCCCACATAAAAGCAAGCAAAGGGCCGCAGTTTGGAGACCACTGGCCTAGGCGATTGGAATAGGAAGTTGTCCTCCCTCCCTGTAGTCTTCTAGGACACGTGACAGGTCCTAGAAGACTAAGGGACCATTCAGAAAGCGCAGTGCTACTTGCACATGTGCAGCGGGCACCCGGCTGTGAAGCTGCAAGCTGTCACTGCTGGGTGTACACACTGAAGATGCCAGGAACACAGCGGCCTGTGAAACTGGCTGTGGGGAGGGACACCGCTGGACCGAGGGAGAGGTAAGTGTCCGTATATTAAAAGTCAGCAGCTACAGTGCTTGTAGCTGCTGATTTTTTATTTTTTTTTTTTTATTTTCACTGGGATTACACTTTAACCTCCCTAGCGGTCTGATTATGTACATATTTCTGTGCTCAAAGCGGTACATTTTTTTTGCATGGAAATATGTATTTTTTTTTTTTAGGAATATCTGTAATTTGTAGGAATAACTCCCTGAAATCTGTCCGGACAAGAGTCTAGTAAACATCCCGGGGAGGATAAAATTTGAAACACGAAATCATAAATTATAATTTAATAAATAATCATAAAAAATAATAATAATAAATGTAATTCAATAATATAATCACCAAAAACACTGAAATGTGAAATAGAGCGCCAAGTCGGCCCATCGCTGAGCTCAGTCGCAGAATCGTTTTCAGTGTCTGATGAGGAATTTCCCCCACCAATCATTATCACTCAATTCTGCAAGTGGTTCTGATTTACTATCGCTGTTCTCTAGCCGGTCTAAAACCGCGTCTGACCTAAAGGGACGCTTTTTGGACGCCATGGACGTTTCTCAGTTACAGGCAAAAAGAACGGTAAAAATGCAGGCAGGGCGCCGGACAAAGCACTCGGGACAAAATGTATGTGAAATGGTTTGATACAGGAATGTTATACGATGTGATTTTAGTGAATTTAGGGAATGTTACTTTTGCACATTCTTAAATTTCCCGCCGTTCCGTCCCCCGTACGTTTCGACGCTCGCAGGGAATGGAACCCAGAAGACATCGGCTGGAAGACATTGCTGGAGACACTGCAGGGGGGACATCGCGGGAGCGCAGGACAAGGTAAATGCAGAAGAGATCCCGGGGAAACGCTGCAGTGTATTCCCGAGTGTAGCTCGGGGGGGGGTTACTGCTTTTGGTACTGAAACTTTACCGCGAGCTACACTCAGGAATACCGCCAGGGAGGTTAAGCCCTTCCCGTCGACGTTTTATACGCACAAATGCTGCTTTAACAAAGTGGGCCGTCTTCTGTGGGGCTGCACACGTGTCAATACAAATTAAAACACGTAAAAAAAAAAAAAAAAAATTCTAAAAGCACCCCTGCACATACATGTGTAGGTCCTGCCCGTGTACATAAACAGCATTTGCACCGTGAACATCCCAGTGACACCAGTAGTTCTATGGCCGCCGCTCACAGGTACACTGATAAACCTGGAAAGATTTTGAAACTGTTACCTATAAAAAAAAAATTTTAGGTACCGCAGTTTGTCGCCATTTCTCGGCTGCAGGAAATTTTGAGCCTTGACATGTCGGTATCTTTGTACTCGAATCAACCTCGTCTTGTATATTTTACCTAAAAATGAGGTTTCGTGTTTGCACGCACTAAAATCCATTTTAGCGTATTTTTCCTGAAACTTCGTGTCTTCTAGACAGCTGTGCAAGTATTGCGTGGCATAAAAAAAGTTGCAACAGCCACCATTTTATTCTCCAGGGCCTCTGTAAGGGACTGCCCGGCGGTATCACTAGCACTCCAGTGAATAGGCGTCCCCAGCGCACGGAATCTAAGTCCCAGGGTGCTTGTTCATTAGGGCCCCTGATGGTGGGGATGGACTTGGAGCCCCCCGAGACCAGGTCGTGACTACTGGGTACGTCCGTCAGTGGTAGTGGTATGCGCCAAGGGCTCCCACGGGAAGGAGTCTGATATGAGGAGGTCAGACGACCCCTCTGCGAGGGATGGACGGATGGATGAGCAAGGTCAGGCGGGCCGGGTCGGTAACAGAGAGGACGGTAAGGTACAAGGCAGCGGGCAGAGAATGGTCGGGTCACACGCCAGGTCAGCAACAGCAGGTCAAATCCAATAGGGGGCATCCAGGAGAGAGGTCAGGCAAAGCAAGGGTCAGGACAGGAGAAATAGGGAAGGTCAGGTACAATCCGGGTTAATAACTTACAGGGCACAGGTTCACAGAATCACAGGATGCAGGAAAGACCAGAAGGCACTGAATGACAGCTCAGGGCCATTTAAATATCCCGCCCTGCGCTGCCATTGGTGCCCAGCGGGCGGCAGCAGCTTCTACTGCGCATGCGCGAACTCGAACGCCACGGCCGGCCCGGACCTAGTGCCCGTGTCCCTGCACAGGGCGGTGCACTGCGCCTGCGCCGGGACCATCGCGGCGGGGATCGAGGAGATCCCTGACAGCCTCTGCTTTCCAAATGTATCTAATGTATGGTAGTTCCAATGACCCGTACACACGATAAGAAAATCAGACGAAAACGATCGTATGAGGAGCGATCGTCCGACAATCTGATCGTTCGTACACAGCATTCCAGGGCCAATCACGACAATATCCGAAGGGACAAGCGCAGAAATGTTTGTGTGATACCAGTTCAGACGTTTTTCGTTTAATCAGCACAGCCGTCATCCGAAAATACAATACAAGACTTCTTTTTTGAAGAAACATTTTTCATACGAGAATTTTTGTAAGTTTAGTTCCCTTTTCATTTTCAATATGGAGACTAGCGTGCAAAAAAAACCAAAGCGGATGATCCTTCGTCCGACATTCTTATCGTGTGTTCGGTGGCGTAAGTCGTTTTATGGGCGAAATATAAAAATGCTGATTGTGTGTGGAAATGTGAGAATTGTTAAAAAAACAAAAAACAAATCGGGGACCAGTGCAGGATCCACACAGGGAACACTGAGGTAGGCAGTAGCTGGGCACTAAATGTTTTTACAGATGTATCTCACAAATGATATTTTAGGAAGAAGGGAGCAGACAGAGGATGGTAAACTGATAATAAAGGGAATTTATGATTTATTTCAGGGACTTCTATAGCACCGTCAATTTTACGCAGCGCTTTACATATATATTGTACATTCACATCAGTCCCCGCCCCCGAGGGGCGCACAATCTAAGGTCCCTAACTCCTCTTCATACATACACATATTAGGGCCAATTTTAACAGCAGCCAATTCACCTACCAGCATGTCTTTGGACTGTGGGAGGAAACCCGCACAGGGAGAGCAGGCAAACTCCAGGCAGGTGGTGCCGTGGTTGGGATTGGGACTTGTTACAAAGGCCATGACAGTGCACTGGTGAAAACACATTTGTTCTAAGAGGAAAAAAGAGACCGTCTTGTGCTGGCTGTACATTGCAAAAAGCATGAAGGAGGTGCACGGTGGGCAGCGTTTGGGGCTTTAATTCTTGTTTTTTATTCTATCAGATGGAAACGGTTTGCAGAGTTTCAGAGAAGCTTTGTGTAGCATGATGTTCTCCGCCGTCACCGATCCCAGCGCTCAGCTCCACCTGGTGGCAGTGAAGGCAATGACCGTGCTCTCCACACATCAAGGTTTGCTTCTCTTTGCTGTAAATGTCACTTCAGACCTTCGCTTAAAGGAATATGTACCTTCCTCATTCTCTGCAAGATTTCTGTACAAATAGCTTTTTGTAAATGTGTAAAGTGTTCCTAAACCCAGGACCCGGCATTGCCTATGGGCTGCTCCCACCCCGGGCCCGGCATTGCCTATGGGCTGCTCCCACCCCGGGCCCGGCATTGCCTATGGCGGCTCCCACCCCGGGCCCGGCATTGCCTATGGCGGCTCCCACCCCGGGCCCGGCATTGCCTATGGCGGCTCCCACCCCGGGCCCGGCATTGCCTATGGCGGCTCCCACCCCGGGCCCGGCATTGCCTATGGGCCGCTCCCACCCCGGGCCCGGCATTGCCTATGGCGGCTCCCACCCCGGGCCCGGCATTGCCTATGGGCGGCTCCCACCCCGGGCCCGGCATTGCCTATGGGCCGCTCCCACCCCGGGCCCGGGTATTGCCTATGGGCCGCTCCCACCCCGGGCCCGGGTATTGCCTATGGGCCGCTCCCACCCCGGGCCCGGGTATTGCCTATGGGCCGCTCCCACCCCGGGCCCGGGTATTGCCTATGGGCCGCTCCCACCCCGGGCCCGGGTATTGCCTATGGGCCGCTCCCACCCCGGGCCCGGGTATTGCCTATGGGCCGCTCCCACCCCGGGCCCGGGTATTGCCTATGGGCCGCTCCCACCCCGGGCCCGGGTATTGCCTATGGGCCGCTCCCACCCCGGGCCCGGGTATTGCCTATGGGCCGCTCCCACCCCGGGCCCGGGTATTGCCTATGGGCCGCTCCCACCCCGGGCCCGGGTATTGCCTATGGGCCGCTCCCACCCCGGGCCCGGGTATTGCCTATGGGCCGCTCCCACCCCGGGCCCGGGTATTGCCTATGGGCCGCTCCCACCCCGGGCCCGGGTATTGCCTATGGGCCGCTCCCACCCCGGGCCCGGGTATTGCCTATGGGCCGCTCCCACCCCGGGCCCGGGTATTGCCTATGGGCCGCTCCCACCCCGGGCCCGGGTATTGCCTATGGGCCGCTCCCACCCCGGGCCCGGGTATTGCCTATGGGCCGCTCCCACCCCGGGCCCGGGTATTGCCTATGGGCCGCTCCCACCCCGGGCCCGGGTATTGCCTATGGGCCGCTCCCACCCCGGGCCCGGGTATTGCCTATGGGCCGCTCCCACCCCGGGCCCGGGTATTGCCTATGGGCCGCTCCCACCCCGGGCCCGGGTATTGCCTATGGGCCGCTCCCACCCCGGGCCCGGGTATTGCCTATGGGCCGCTCCCACCCCGGGCCCGGGTATTGCCTATGGGCCGCTCCCACCCCGGGCCCGGGTATTGCCTATGGGCCGCTCCCACCCCGGGCCCGGGTATTGCCTATGGGCCGCTCCCACCCCGGGCCCGGGTATTGCCTATGGGCCGCTCCCACCCCGGGCCCGGGTATTGCCTATGGGCCGCTCCCACCCCGGGCCCGGGTATTGCCTATGGGCCGCTCCCACCCCGGGCCCGGGTATTGCCTATGGGCCGCTCCCACCCCGGGCCCGGGTATTGCCTATGTGTATGGGGGGTGGTAGTGGTAGGCTGTCTTGGGTGGGAGGGGGGGGGTCATTGCTGATCAATGTCAGGCTTTTATTGTAGGGGAGGGGGGTGTTTGGCAGTGTCAGGGTGTCTCTGTGGGGGTTGGGGGGGGAAGACGATTTTTGTGTTGCCTAGGGCAGCACGAAACCTAAATACACCGCTGGCAGTTGGCAGGGCACAGGCTTTTCTAGGCAGGTTGTGTTTGCTTTAGAAAGATAAATGGAAGTGTAAGACATTGCTCATCTTTAGTTTCGGTGCACTGAGCGTTCCGTTGGGCATTAACCTCTTCATGCCGGCTGCACACAAATGTGTCTGGGCCTAGACGCCGAGCAGCCGCCCATTTGTGTGCAATTAACAAAAACATATGTGCTGAGAGCGCGCACCCTGCACGCTCCCAGCACACGTCCGGTACTCATGGAAAGGTCCCAATATGCTCTTTCAATCGGGACCTCTCCCGATCATGCGACTGCCGTGATGACGTGTCACGGCGGTCACATGATCCCCAAACCCCGCCCATCCCGCCTCCCAGCTTCTGAAACTCTTAAAGGGCCGGGTGGCGCCGGCGGGAAGGGGGTTAAACCCCCTCAGCTTTTATCTGACAGTGAAATATCGGTTTTGGATTGACTGACGCGTTTGAAGAGAATTGCTGTTTGCTCATTTGTCTTTCTTCTTCTCTGAAGGCTTCTTGTCTGCTGGTGATATTGATCTTGTGGTGGAACATCTGACACTTCTTATCCTGGAAGAGACCGACCCGCAGAGCTGGTACATTTGTGTTGACTACACCTTTCAGTGAAACCTTTTTCTCTCGTCCATTGAGGTGGAGTAGGGGTGGGGGACACGGGGAGTCTTATCCGCTTGATCTCCAGGACTTTTCCTGACACTTTTCTTTTACATGTAAAAATCAGCTGATCACATGCATTCTTCCAAAGCAAAAAAAAAACCCCTATAGGCATACACGCTAAACTGAGCATGTGCAGAGTGCCTCCTAGAGCTCTGTACTATCAGCAGATGGATTGGGGACAGTAGAAGGGGAGGATCAGAGAAGACAGGATCAAACAGCCTTTTTACACAATGCGGTGGATTTACCCCCCTAGGTTCCACAATGAGTATAACCAGCATGCTTTGCTGCATCTACAGACTGACTATTGTTGTGGGTTTAGGAACACTTTAGTGTTGGTAAGATGATTGACAAACCTGAGCCCTGAGCACAGAAACCTTCTTTTACATACATTTCTCGATAGAAGGTAAAAGTCCATTTTGTGTGCAGCAAATGTTCTTGCAATCCCAGATGTTACCATATAAAACTAATCATCACTGTGCTGTACATAGCCTGTGCAGAGAGCAGAGATGTTGGAGGGGCCCAGCATGTTTACCCACTATAAGGCTGCCTGCAGAAAACTACAGTAGGGGGCGGAGACCAGACCTGTCACCCTGCACAATGAGAGAGCTGAGCTGTGGGAGGGGCCTGGCAGACCACACCTACTACAGGCTACCTTCAGAAAACTACTAAAGGGGCGGAGACAAGACCAGTCACCCTGTACCATGAGAACAGAGCTGTGGGAGGGGCCCAGCAGACCACACCCACTACAGGCTGCCTGCAGAAAACTACCAAAGGGGCGGAGGCAAGACCAGTCACCCTGTGCCATGAGAGCAGAGCTGTGGGAGGGGTCCAGCAGACCTCACCCACTACAGGCTGCCTGCAGAAAACTACAGTAGGGGGCGGAGACAAGACCAGGCACTCTGCACAATCAGAGAGCAGAGCTGTGGGAGGGGCCCGGCAGACCACACTGACTACAGGCTGCCTTCAGAAAGTTATAGGAGGCGGTGCAGACGAGACCAGTCACCCTGCACAATGAGAGAGCTGTGCTGTGGGAGGGGCCCAGCAAGCCCCACCCACTACAGGCTGCCTGCAGAAAAACTACCAAAGGGGCGGAGTTAAGACTAGTCAGCTTGCAGAAAGAGAGCAGAGCTGTGGGAGGGGCCCGTCAGACCACACCCACTGCAGGCTGCCTGCAGAAAACTACTAAAGGGGTGCAGACAAGACCAGTCACCCTGCACAAGGAGGGAGAGCAGCAATGGCTGGTCTTTATTACAGGAAGTCCCTGCACAGAGGCATTATGGGGCTTGTTGGAAGTTATGTTTTAGGGGTGTATTTTCCCGTATTGACACTCTGCATATCTCAAGGCTAATTATGTTTTGTGTATTGTAGCCAGGCTGCGATTGAAGCTTCAGGAACGTTGGCTGAAATTCATCCAGCGGTGTTCATTGGTAGGATGGTACCTCAGCTGTGTTCACGGCTACAGATGGGTAGGTGAAACGCAACTTACCTTTATTATGGGCATTGCCCCTCATAAAGTAATATGTTTTATGTTACCTGTCACTATAGCACTGTCATGTGAGCGCAAATATATACAAATGTCTAATGGGATTATTATAATATACACTATAAAATTAAAAATTAGTGAAGCGCTTGTATCACATGAATATAATCATGTATCTCCATATAGTGTAATTATAAATCAAAGTGACCACTATATATAATAAATGTGTGTTGACTCCCTCTAGTGAAAAGAAAAAATAGTAACCAAAATAGCTAAATAACACACATTAGGAAACTAAATATATAGTGCATAAATCAAATATAATGAACAGAATATATATACGTGAAAACAGAATATTGGCCACATACAATGGTGTCTAAATTATACATAAATGATATATGCCATAGGTGAACAAGACAATATCAAAGGTGAAAAAAATATTCCATGCATGTGACTGTGCTTTAAGCTGGAACACACACGTGATCTCCACTTCTAAGTGCAAGTACTCTCCTTCAAATGGCAGCAATGCCTGCTCACCTCCCTTCCTCCACCCACACAGGGCCTCAAAGCAGTTACCACCTCAGTGGTGTATTCCTCTGGCAGACTCCTTATTCCTCCTCCTCTCTTATGCAACTCATAAAAAGACAAGAAAGCCTTCCATAGTGTAGTAAATTTAATAGGCAAAGTTAAAAATTACAAAGTTTTCCACTCACATGCTCCTTTCCATAAAAAAGCGTTTTTCCCAGCCTGTGGGTAGATATGCATGCACCTGGGGGAATCCAATATGGCCACTGTGTCCGGACATACGTCACCAGGAAGTTTGTCTACTTCATATGTGGGCGTGGCCTATGTATGCATTCACCACTACATGCGAGCATGGGGGGACGGGGGCACTTTAAAAACAAACAGTGTAAAAAAAAAAGTTTAATCAGTTTTTTTAATCAGTTTTATTCCAATCACAAGGAATGCATGCATCCCCTGTGATAGAAACAGTGACAGGTCTTTATGGAGAGATATGGGGGTCAATAAGACCCCACATCTCTCTTCTACAATGTAAAGCATTGGATCAAAAAAAGGGGGTGGACAGCGACAACGGCGAAGGGGCAGGGTTATTTTCTGCACATCCATTGGTGCTTATTTTCATATCGGCAGACGGGTGTTTTTGGCCGAAACGTTTCGGCCACCGAAATTTCGGTATACCCCTAGTGTAAAGTTTGATGGAGGGGGTATTATGGTGTGGGGGTGTTCCTCAGAGGTTGGACTTGGCCCCCTAGTTCCAGTGAAGGGAACTCTTAAGGTGACATTTTGGACAATTTCATGCTCCCAACTTTGTGGGAAGAGTTTGGGGATGGCCCCTTCCTGTTCCAACATGACTGCCCACCAGTGCACAAAGCAAGGTCCATAAAGACATGGAGGAGCCAGTTTGGGGTGGAGGAACTTGACTGCCCTGCACAGAGTCCTGACCTCAACCCCATAGAACACCTTTGGGATGAATTAGAGCGGAGACTGCGAGCCAGGCCTCCTCCCCCGACATCAGTGCCTGACCTGACAAATGTGCTTCTGGAAGAATGGTCCAACCTTCCCATAGACACCCTCCTAAACCTTGTGGACGGCCTTCCCAGAAGAGTTGAAGCTGTTATAGCTGCAAAGGGCGGGGCCAACTCAATATTGAACCCTACGGACTAAGACTGGGGGCCATTAAAGGTCATGTGTGTGGAAAGGGCGGGGCCAACTCAATATTGAACCCTACGGACTAAGACTGGGGGGCCATTGAAGGTCATGTGCGTGGAAAGGGCGGGGCCAACTCAATATTGAACCCTATGGGCTATGGGCTTTGAGGCCCTGTGTGGGTCGAGGAAGGGAGGTGAGCAGGCATTGCTGCCATTTGAAGGAGAGTACTTGCACTTAGAAGTGGAGATCACGTGTGTGTTCCAGCTTAAAGCACAGTCACATGCATGGAATATTTTTTTCACCTTTGATATTGTCTTGTTCACCTATGGCATATATCATTTATGTATAATTTAGACACCATTGTATGTGGCCAATATTCTGTTTTCACGTATATATATTCTGTTCATTATATTTGATTTATGCACTATATATTTAGTTTCCTAATGTGTGTTATTTAGCTATTTTGGTTGACACTATTTTTTCTTTTCACTAGAGGGAGTCAACACACATTTATTATATATAGTGGTCACTTTGATTTATAATTACACTATATGGAGATACATGATTGTATTCATGTGATACAAGCGCTTCACTAATTTTTAATTTTATTTTGCACTTATTGGTATCAGCTAAGTGACAGCAGCTGTATTTTGTCAATTATTCCCATGAGCGCAGGAGGATCCCTTATTATTTATAATATACACTATATTGCCCCAAGTATTGGGCCGCCGGCCTTTCCACACACAACCTTTAATGGCCCCCAGTCTTAGCCCGTAGGGTTCAGTATTGAGTTGGCCCCGCCCTTTCCACACACATGACCTTTAATGGCCTCCCAGTCTTAGTCCGTAGGGTTCAATATTGAGTTGGCCCCGCCCTTTCCACACACATGACCTTTAATGGCCCCCCAGTCTTAGTCCGTAGGGTTCGATATTGAGTTGGCCCCGCCCTTTCCACGCACATGACATTTAATGGCCCCCAGTCTTGGTCCGTAGGGTTCAATATTGAGTTGGCCCCGCCCTTTCCACACACATGACCTTTAATGGCCCCCAGTCTTAGTCCATAGGGTTCGATATTGAGTTGGCCCCGCCCTTTCCACACACATGACCTTTAATGGCCCCCCAGTCTTAGTCCATAGGGTTCAATATTGAGTTGGCCCCGCCCTTTCCAAGCACATGACCTTTAATGACCCCCCAGTCTTAGTCCATAGGGTTCAATATTGAGTTGGCCCCGCCCTTTCCACGCACATGACCTTCAATGGCCCCCCAGTCTTAGTCCGTAGGGTTCAATATTGAGTTGGCCCCGCCCTTTGCAGCTATAACAGCTTCAACTCTTCTGGGAAGGCCGTCCACAAGGTTTAGGAGGGTGTCTATGGGAAGGTTGGACCATTCTTCCAGAAGCACATTTGTCAGGTCAGGCACTGATGTCGGGGGAGGGGGCCTGGCTCGCAGTCTTCGCTCTAATTCATCCCAAAGGTGTTCTATGGGGTTGAGGTCAGGACTCTGTGCAGGACAGTCAAGTTCCTCCACCCCAAACTGGCTCCTCCATGTCTTTATGGACCTTGCTTTGTGCACTGGTGGGCAGTCATGTTGGAACAGGAAGGGGCCATCCCCAAACTCTTCCCACAAAGTTGGGAGCATGAAATTGTCCAAAATGTCACCTTAAGAGTTCCCTTCACTGGAACTAGGGGGCCAAGTCCAACCTCTGAGGAACACCCCCACACCATAATACCCCCTCCATCAAACTTTACACTAGGGGTATACCGAAATTTCGGTGGCCAAAACGTTTCGGCCAAAAACACCCGTCGGCCGATATGAAAATAAGCACCAATGGATGTGCAGAAAATAACCCTGCCCCTTCGCCGTTGTCGCTGTCCACCCCCTTTTTTTGATCCAATGCTTTACATTGTAGAAGAGAGATGTGGGGTCTTATTGACCCCCATATCTCTCCATAAAGACCTGTCACTGTTTCTATCACAGGGGATGCATGCATTCCTTGTGATTGGAATAAAACTGATTAAAAAAACTGATTAAACTTTTTTTTTTTACACTGTTTGTTTTTAAAGTGCCCCCGTCCCCCCATGCTCGCATGTAGTGGTGAATGCATACATAGGCCACGCCCACATATGTAAACTGTGTTCAAACCACGCATGTGAGGTATCACCACGAACGTCGGAGCGAGAGCAATAATTCTCGCACTAGACCTCCTCTGTAACTTTACACTGCTAACCTGGAGAAATCTTTTAAGCATCACCCATGGAGATTTTTAAGTACCGCAGTTTGACGCCATTCCACAAGCGTGCACAGTTTTAAAGCGTGACATGTTGGGTATCTATTTACTCGCCGCAACATCATCTTTCATATTTTACACAAAGATAGGGATACATATTGTGATTTTTTTTTTTTAAATTCATAAAAGTGTATTGTTTTCCAAAAAATATAGATTAATTTTTAAAAACAGTCCATTTCGGTTTCGGTTTTTGGCCAAGTGCATCCTGAATTTTCAGTTTCGGCACCTGAATTTTCTTTTTGGTGCACCACTACTTTACGCTTGGCACAATGCAGTCAGGCAAGTACAATTCTCCTGGCAACCACCAAACCCAGACATGTCCATCGGATTGCCAGACAGAGAAGCATGATTGGTCACTCCAGAGAACATGTCTCCACTGCTCTAGAGTCCAGTGGCGGCGTGCTTTACACCTCGGCATCCGACACTTTGCATTGCACTTGGTGATGGAAGGCTTGGATGCAGCTTCTCGGCCATGGAAACCCATTCCATGAAGCTCTCTATGCACTGTTGTTGGGCTCATCTGAAGCCCACACCAAGTTTGGAGGTCTTTAGCTATTGACTCTGCAGACAGTTGGTGACTTCTGCGCACTGTGCGCTTCAGCATGCGCTGACCCCGCCCTGTCATGTGACGTGGCCTACCACTTGGTGGCTGAGTGGCTGTTGTTCCCAGTTGCTTCCACTTTGTTATAATCCCACTAACAGTTGAGCGTGGAATATTTAGTAGCCAGGAAATGTCACGGATGGACTTATTGCCCAGGTGGCCACCTATCACGGGACCACGCTTGGAGTCACTGAGCTCCTGAGAGCGACCCATTCTTTCACCAATGTTTGTAGAAGCAGTCTGCATGCCTAGGGGCTGGATTGTATACACCTGTGTCCATGGAGGGGATTGGAACACCTGAATCACATGATTGGGAGGGGATTGGAACACCTGAATCACATGATATGGAGGGGATTGGAATACCTGAATCACATGATATGGAGGGGATTGGAATACCTGAATCACATTATATGGAGGGGATTGGAATACCTGAATCACATTATATGGAGGGGATTGGAACACCTGAATCACATGATTGGGAGGGGATTGGAACACCTGAATCACATGATATGGAGGGGATTGAAACACCTGAATCACATGATATGGAATGGATTGGAACACCTGAATCACATGATATGGAGGGGATTGGAACACCTGAATCACATGATATGGAATGGATTGGAACACCTGAATCACATGATGTGCAGGGGATTGGAACACCTGAATCACATGATGTGGAGGGGATTGGAACACCTGAATCACATGATGTGGAGGGGATTGGAACACCTGAATCACATGAGGATGAGGATGACTGCTTTGGCATCTCTGTCAGTGGTGTAGAGAAGGGGAGCAGGTAGGTGGGCTTTGTGGGTTGTAAGGAACTGTAGGGATCTGGGGATGGAGTGGGGGAATTCTGAGGAAGGAAGGGGGACTGAAGGGCTCTAAGGAAGGGAGGAGGAAAGGGGGTCTGAGGAGGGGAAGGGTGAGGTCTAAGACTGCGTTGTCCTCCCCATACACCCCCTATTTTCCTAAAATACCTAATTCAGGCAAAATACCACATCATGGCCACTAGATGGAGCTGATGATCATTAGAAATATGTACATTAGACAAATTCCAGGGAATATATGTGACAGCTGCAGGGAATTCCCAGCAAATTCGTTATAAATTGACTCCCCAACTCTTCCATTACTGCATATCAGATTTTGGAACCTGCCCACAAGAAAGGGGTTGGAGAGGAGCTGTGCAGTTGGGTGGTTATCAGCGATCCATTGTCCCCCAATACGTGTGCATGTAGTCTCAATGACGGCTGTGTTTTTTCGGCAGTGTCCATGGAGGGCGTTGAACCTGCAGGCAGTGTTATCCCCGAGCATGCCGTACGGCTGCGGTGTCTTGAAGCTTTAGCGGCCATGTCTACTCATCACAGTATTGTGGAAGAGACGGTCCCCATCCTACTGGGCCACCTTAGAAGAGGACAGAGAGGTAAGTACTCTTCCCCATGAAGGATCCTCTGTAGCGTCTTCCGCCACCATCGCCTCATTCTGTAGTAGTTGATCGCCATGTCATCCGAATGCTACTTATTCCATTCTCTCATTGACGTAGAAGGGGAGACGAGCGCTGAAGACATCATCTCCGTGTGTAAGAGTCTGCATCGGGTGGCTGTACAGTGCCAGCAAAATGCCAAATCTCTGCGCTTCTACCACAAGACCGTAGTGCCCTGCCTCCTCTCCCTGACCGTACAGGCTGCAATGCGAGGTGAGCCGACACCATCCGCACACATTCATTGGTATTGGGGGAATGTAAAATCTACAAAACTCTTACAAATATAAAAAATGCTACTTTCCAAAGTTTTGAGTCCATCCTACTGGTCCTCACAGTTACCTATACCAGGGGCAGACTGACCGGGGTCAGTAGGGGGCCCCATGAGATACCCCTGGTACCTTTTTCATAGCCTTTTTTGTGTTTGGGCAAGGACACAGGGGCCCCATGATCCCCTATTGCCCGGGGGCCCCTTGATTTGTCAGTCTGCCCCTGATCTATACTCAGACAAAAAAAACCTAAAGCGGAGTTCCACTCACCCTGTCAAAAAATAAGTCAGCAGGTACAAAAACTGTAGCTGCTGACTTTTAAAAAAAAAAAACAGCCACTTACCTGTCCCTCGGTCCCGCGGTGTGTCCTGTAGTTCGTTTCACCAGCTGTCCTGGATTCCTGGAGGCCGGCTTCTTCAGTGTGGGCACCCGGCTGTGGCAGCTTGCGGGCTTCACGGCCGGGTACCCAGTGCGCATGCGCGAGTAGAGCTGCGCTTCATGAATGGTCCCCGTAGTCTTCTGGGACCTGTCACGTGTCCCAAAAGACTACAGGGAGGGAGGGCACCTTCCACTTCCAATTGCCTAGGCCAGGGGTAGGCAACCTGCTGCTCTCCAGCTGTTGCAGGACTACAAGTTCCATCATGCCTCTGCAAGTCATAGCTGTAACTGTCAGTTTTGTAATGTTGCAATGTCTCATGGGAAATGTAGTTCCACAACAGCTAGAGAGCCGCAGGTTGCCTACCCCTAGCCTAGGCGAGCAGAAGGTGTCCTCCCCCCTCCCTCCCTGTAGTCTTTTGGGACACGTGACAGGTCCTAGAAGACTACAGGACCATTCATGAAGCGCAGCTCCACTCGGAAGTGGGAGCGGGTACCTGTCAAATTCTGTAAAAAGGTGCCAGTTCTTAATGGCGAGCAGTCCTTAAAGCAGAACTTCCCCTTTTGGGTGGAGCTCTGCTTTAGCAAAAACAAAAAACACACATAGAAAAACAAAAGAAAAAAATATCCCCATACACTTTTTTCTGTTTCTGTGGCCAAAAATATTGGCATTGCATTTCTGCCAGATCATGCATCACTTCACCCAGAAAATTGTGCCTGACGGACTTGGATTTGTCTGGAAGTTGATGGAGATTCTTTAGCCACCATTCCAACAATCCTTTGTTGCAATCTTTGATGAATTTTTCTCTTTCGTCCTCGTCCAGGGAGATTAGCTGCAGTGCCATAGGCTGTAAACATCTTGATAATGTTGCGCACAGTGGGCACAGGAACATTAAGATCTCTGGACATGGATTTGCCACCTTGAGATGGTCCATGCTTTTCCACCATTTTTGTTCTCCAATCCTCAGACAATTCTTTGCTGCTCTTTCTCTCCTCCATGCGGCACACAGAGCCACCCAACAGAAAGGTGGAGGCCATATGTCAGCATTGTCCCTGGTTGTCGGTGTGATTTCCATATTGTCAGCACCTGGTCATGGATACGGGGGGGGGGGGGGTTCAGTTTAATGACCAATTACAGGAGCAGCACAGGCTTGGAATGAAATTATTTCTTACAACTTTGAGAAGGTGCCAATCATTCTGTCCGGTCTATTTTTGTGGATTTGCGTGGAATGTGTCAGATTTGGCCTTTTGTTTCTCCACTTTCTTTGTGTCACCAATACAAACCAAAGAAATAAATGTGAGAACGCTGATACATTTGTAATTGCAGCAAATCTCTGGGTGAAGTGGTGCGTTATCTGACCGAGATCAGAAATGCTGGGGGGGGGGGGGGGGGGACCAAGATTTTTGACCATGACTGTATCTCATAGCTGATACACGCAGTGAGAATGTTGAAGTGTACATTTGAGCAAATAAAACAAACAAATCCGGGTGTGAGAATACAAGGAAAATGAATGCCGCTCGGACCAGCCCAATAAAGTCGGATTGAGTGTTGGCCTCAGCCTATGCACCAGCCCCGCCCGCTGATGCGTTCTGCCCCGCCTGCTGATGCGTTCTGCCCCGCCTGCTGATGCGTTCTGCCCCGCCTGCTGATGCGTTCTGCCCCGCCTGCTGATGCGTTCTGCCCCGCCTGCTGATGCGTTCTGCCCCGCCGCACTGCAACAAATATGGGAGAATAATAATAGCAAAGCTTATTTTTTTTCTATAGGTACCGCAGTCATTTACCTTAGACATTGTAATAAAATCCCTCCAAAGAAAACTATAGTAATAGTACTACACTAAACTGATACTAAAGGATCTTTATTATTTATTAAAAAAAAACAAAAAACATGTTATACATATATACATAATAATGATGCAGCGCTAATATAAACTAAAATAAACAATCATGGGTGATAAAGTGTATAAAGCAGTAAAATATGAAAAGGTCTAAGGATCAGACCTATCGGTGCTCACACAACAAGAGTGACCCCAATTTACATGGGGATATAATAAATCGTGACCCCCCCATTGGGACACAATAGTAACAATCACAGATGTAAATTCCTGCTGAGGGATCAAAAAAAACACACCATGTGAAACACACATCACATATACATAATACAGTGACTAAAACGTCCATAAATTGGTGTAGTGATCTTCCTGTTCATGCACGGTGTGGATGTCAGAACACCCTCAGTGGGATCCCCAAAGGAATGGCCTCTCACCTCTACTTCATGACTCTGCAGGGACACAAAGCAAAAACAAAACTCTGGATCCTCAGAGTAACCACTCTATTAGTCAGATGATGCCAACAGGTAATAGCTATTCACCATTCCACTCTCATAGGTATAAATCATATGCCCATAGAACAGAAAGAGAACGCAATCTCCATAGTGTATTACTGTTTAACCATTTCAATACCGGGCAATTTACCCCCTTCCTGCCCCCAGGCCATTTTTCACGTTTCAGCGCTCTCACACTTTGAATGACAATTGCGCGGTCATACAACATTGTACCCAAACTAAAATTTTATCATTTTCACACAACTAGAGCTTTCTTTTGGTGGTATTTAATCATCGCTGGGGTTTTTATTTTTTGCTAAATTAACAAAAAAAGACCAAAAATTTTGAAAAAAACCCACATTTTTCTTTGTTTCTGTTATAAAAGTTTACAAATAAATAATTGTTCTTCATAAATTTAGGCCGAGATGTATTCTGCTACATGTCTTTGGTGAAAATAACCCAAATTAGATGTATTATTTAGTTTGTAGGAAAGTTATAGAGTTCACAAACTATGGTATAGATCTGAATATTGATCAATCCTGAAGTACTGACGGCCAATCTAATTTCTTGAGGTCCAAGAATGTCAGAATAGTACAGATATCCCCCAAATGACCCCTTTTTGCAGAGTAGACAGTCCGACGTACTTCATAAGAGGCATGGCGAGTTTTTTGAAGTTGTATTTTTTTTGTCATAATTTTTCCGAAAATGAAAAAATGAAAAAAATTATTTTCACTATTTTTTTTTTTTACATACTGTCACCAGTGCAGTACAGCGTCATCATATAACTGGCATGGCAGTGAACAGGGACACTGACTGGTGACAGTATGAAAAAAAAAATATATATTTTTTTTTTATTTTTTTTTTATTTTTTTATTATATTTAATTTTTTATTACATTTTTTTTATTTTTTTTAAGATTTTTTTTCATATTTTACTATGACCAAAATAGTACAATGTTACCATAGTAACATTGTACTACTTTGGGGAAGTGATCAGTATTTTTTTTTTTTTTTTTTTTTTTACACAATTTGCTTATAGCAAAGAATTACTTTGCTATAAGCAAGCATTTACCTGAATGACATCGATTCATTCAGCTTTTTTTTTTTTTTTTTTGTGCTTAGCTGTGATTTGGTCACAGCTAATCACATGACATGTGCATGTGATTAGCTGTGACCATTCACAGCTAGGCACTAGTATACAATGGATGACATCATGAATGAAGCCATCCATGTATACAACTGTCATGTGACCTGCTGTGATTGGTCACAGCAGGTCACATGGTACCAGCAACGGGAGCCGGTACTCGGATCTGTCATCGGCCGTGTCCGAGGTGCACGGCCCGTGACAGATCCCGCTGCTGCGCCGCTCTGCACTAGCGCAAACGGCGCATGTGCGGGAGCACGCCAAATGGCGTGCACCCGGAATGGAGGAGCACATCTGAAGCCGCCAAACGGCCATTGGCCGGGCTGCTAATGGTTAATGGCATATAAAAAAAAGAAAGCCAGAAGTGCACTCACATAAATGTAGCTTGCATCAAGTAGAATCCAGCATATATCAAGGTAGAATCCAATATGCAAGGTGTACTGCATGAAGAAAAAGCGCTGATAGGTATTCAAAAAATGGCGCCATGCCGGAACTGCGTCACACGTCCACACCTGTTCCTTCACTGTCCATCCCAGGCTGGTTGGTGACTGTCATGGAAGAAAGTCTAGGCCCTCACCTGGCTGTGCGGTCCGGATCACAAGAATGGTGGAGCAGAACCAGAAATGGTTTGCCATGCGGGATAAATACTACCAGAGTTTGTGGTGAATTTCATGTGTGCTTTGCATTGACTTTTGTTCCCTTTTTGTTGTGAGTTTTGCAGCTGCGTGTCAGTTGGCTGCACTGAGAATAATGGTTGTCGCTTTCCTCAGACAGGGAGACCACAGTGGAAAGTCACGTTCTTCTTGGTGACAGTGTCCTTACCGCCATGGTGCCTGTAATCAGCGCGGCCACCACTCACCTGGACCCCGAGTGAGTCCTCCTATAATTATTTACATTCATTGTATATATTATTGTAGAGCTTCAGTTGTCAGCGCTTGTCACACCTTTGCAGTTAATCACTTCAGCTCCGGGAGATTTGACAACACCCCCCCTTCTGACCAGGCCATTTTTTGCGATACGACGCTACGTTACTTTAACCGGCAGTTGTGCGGTCGTGCAAAGCTGCAGCCAAATGAAATGCATTTTTATCCCGCAAATAGAGATTTTTTTGGTGGTATTTGGCCACCTCTGCAGTTTTTACTTTTGCGTTATAAATGAAAAAAAGTACCAATATTTTTGAGGGGAAAAAAAATAAATAAATACACACACACACACACCACACACACACACACACATCACACACCACACACCACACACACCACACACACACGTATTTGAACCCCCTGTGATTCTGCAAGTTCTCCCACTTCTCCATCATGGAGGGTCTGACATTCACATTGCAGGGGATTCCCACTCTGAGGACAGAATTCAGGAGATCACATTGTATGATTTGTAAAGAATGTATTTGTCTCACACGGCTGAACAGAAGGATTTGAACACCTAAGAAACAGCAAGAATTCTGCCTCTCAAAGACCTGTTACTGCGCCTTTACAAAGTCCCCCTCTACTCCACTCATTCATCTCACTTAGTAGCACCTGTCTGAGCTCTTTAAAGACAGCTGTCCACCCCACAGTCAGTCAGACGCCAACTACTACCATGGGCAAGACCAAAGAGCTGTCAAAAGACACCAGAGACAAAATTGTGGACCTCCACAAGGCTGGAAAGGGCTACGGGGCAATTGCCAAGCAGCTTGGTGAAAATAGATGAACTGTTGGAGCAATTGTTAGAAAATGGAAGAGGCTAAAGACGACTGTCAGTCTCCCTCAGACTGGGGCTCCATGCAAGATGTCCCCTCGTGGGGTATCACTGATGAGAAGAAAGGTGAGGAATCAGCCCAGAACTACAAGGGAGGAGCTGGTCAATGACATGGAGAGAGCTGGGATCACAGTTTCACAGGTCACTGTCGGTAGAACACTACGTCGTCATGGTTTCCAATCATGCATTGCACGGAAGGTTCCCCTGCTCCAGTCATCACATGTCCAGGCCCGTCTGAAGGTTCCCCTGCTCCAGTCATCACATGTCCAGGCCCGTCTGAAGGTTCCCCTGCTCCAGTCATCACATGTCCAGGCCCGTCTGAAGGTTCCCCTGCTCCAGTCATCACATGTCCAGGCCCGTCTGAAGGTTCCCCTGCTCAAGTCATCACATGTCCAGGCCCTTCTGAAGGTTGTCAATGACCATCTGGATGATGCAGAGGAGGCATGGGAGAAAGTCATGTGGTCAGAGGAGACCAAAGGAGAACGTTTGGTCTAAACTTCGTCGTGTTTGGAGGAAAAAGGATGAGTTGCATCCCAAGAACACCATCCCTACTGTGAAGCATGGGGGTGGTAACATCATGCTTTGGGGGTGCTTTTCTGCGAAGGGGACAGGACGACTGCACTGTATTAAGGAGAGGATGAATGGGGCCATTTATTGTGAGATTTTCAGCAACAACCTCCTTCCCTCAGTCAGAGCATTGAAGACGGGTCGTGGCTGGGTCTTCCAACATGACAACGACCCGAAGCACACAGCCAGGAGAACCAAGGAGTGGCTCCGTAAGAAGCATATCAAGGTTCTGGAGTGGCCTAGCCAGTCTCCACACCTAAATCCAATAGAACATCTTTGGAGGGAGCTGAAACTCCGTGTTGCTCAGCGACAGCCCCGAAACCTGACAGATCTAGAGGAGATCGGTGTGGAGGAGTCGGCCAAAATCCCTGTTGCAGTGCAAACCTGGCCAAGGACTACAGGAACCGTCTGACCTCTGTAATTGCAGACAAAGGCTTCTGTACCAAATATTAACACGGATCTTCTCAGGGGTTCAAATACTTCTGTTCAGCCGTGAGAGACAAATACAGTCTTTACAAATCATACAATGTGATCTCCTGAATTCTGTCCTCAGAGTGGGAATCCCGTGCAATGTGAATGTCAGACCCTCCGTGATGGAGAAGTGGGAGAACTTGCAGAATCGCAGGGGGTTCAAATACTTCTGTTCCTCACTGTGTATACAGTCAGGTCCATAAATATTGGGACATGTGCACAATTCTAACATTTTTGGCTCTATACACCACAATGGATTTGAAATGAAACGAAGAAGATGTGCTTTAACTGCAGACTGTCAGCTTTAATTTGAGGGTATTTACATCCAAATCAGGTGAACGGTGTAGGAATTCCAACAGTTGCATATGTACCTCCCACTTGTTAAGGGACCAAAAGTAATGGGACAATTGGCTTCTCAGCTGTTCCATGGCCAGGTGTGTGTTGTTCCCTCATTATCCCAATTACAATGAGCAGATAAAAGGTCCAGAGTTCATTTCAAGTGTGCTATTTGCATTTGGAATCTGTTGCTGTCAACTCTCAAGATGAGACCCAAAGAGCTGTCACTATCAGTGAAGCCATCATTAGGCTGAAAAAACAAAACAAACCCATCAGAGAGATAGCAAAAACATTAGGCGGCCAAAACAACTGTTTGGAACATTCTTAAAAAGAAGGAACGCACCGGTGAGCTCAGCAACACCAAAAGACCCGGAAGACCACGGAAAACAACTGCGGTGGATGACAGAAGAATTCTTTCCCTGGTGAAGAAAACTCCCTTCACAACAGTTGGCCGGATCAAGAACACTCTCCAGGAGGTAGGTGTATGTGTGTCAAAGTCACCAATCAAGAGAAGACTTCACCAGAGTGAATACAGAGGGTTCACCACAAGATGGAAACCATTGGTGAGCCTCAAAAACAGGAAGGCCAGATTAGAGTTTGCCAAACAACATCTAAAGAAGCCTTCACAGTTCTGGAACAACATCCTATGGACAGATGAGACCGACATCAACTTGTACCAGAGTGATGGGAAGAGAAGAGTATGGAGAAGGAACTGCTCATGGTCCTAAGCATACCACCTCATCTGTGAAGCATGGTGGTGGTAGTGTCATGGCGTGGGCATGTATGGCTGCCAATGGAACTGCTTCTCTTGTATTTATTGATGATGTGACTGCTGACAGAAGCAGCCGGATGAATTGTGAAGTGTTTCGGGAATATTATCGGCTCATATTCAGCCAAATGCTTCACAACTCATTGGACGCTTCACAGTGCAGATGGACAATGACCCAAAGCAGACTGCAAAAGCCACCAAAGAAGTGGAATGTTCTGCAATGGCCAATCACCTGACCTGAATCCGATTGAGCATTTCACTTGCTGAAGACAAAACTGAAGGGAAAATGCCCCAAGAACAAGCAGGAACTGAAGACAGTTGCAGTAGAGGCCTGGCAGAGCATCACCAGGGATGACACCCAGCGTCTGGGGATGTCTATGCGTTCCACACTTCAGGCTGTCATTGACTGCAAAGGATTTGTAACCAAGTATTAAAAAGTGAAAGTTTGATTTATGATTATTATTCTGTCCCATTACTTTTGGTCCCTTAACAAGTGGGAGGCACCTATGCAAAGTGTTGTAATTCCTACACCGTTCACCTGAGTTGGATGTAAATATCCTCAAATTAAAGCTGACAGTGTGCAGGTAAAGCACATCTTGTTCCTTTCATTTCAAATCCATTGTGGTGTATAGAGCCAAAAATGTTAGAATTGTGTCCATGTCCCAATATTTATGGACCTGACTGTATGTGTGTGTGTATGTATGTATATATATATATATAATGTTTGAGGGTTATATTTCATTTTCTAGCAATAAATACTGATTTCAACTTGTGAACAAAAAGTGGCATAAAATGCCAGGTTTCCAGGGGATAGTTTCTCCAAAGTTGGACCTACCAGGACAGCTGCATTATGGACACGGTCTGTGGGTTGTATTGTATCAGTTCATCACCTGTGCAGATTTCATTACCTGTTATGTACAATCCCTGGCTGATAGCTTTGATGTCTTCTAGGTTAGCATCTTCAAGTGTCTCCCAGATTGTAAACCTCTTCCTAGACGGAGATGTTTCTGTCCTCACCGAAAACGATTTCACCTCCAAATTCCATCCATTTCAGGTAATTTTAGTTCTTCTGTATAGGAGTAATATTATGTTGAGATATATTGTTCTGAAATTGTTTGACAATTTTTAGACGCAGCTATTAACAGGTTGGTGAACCTCTGCCCGAGATCCTTTTTCCAACTCCGAGATCCTTTTTCCAACTCCGAGATCCTTTTTCCAACTCCGAGATCCTTTTTCCAACTCCGAGATCCTTTTTCCAACTCCGGGATTCTGTATTTTTTTTTCTCTGACATGTTGCTGTTCTGTCTTTCACTTTCAATGTTATAGGTTGCACTGAGTAAATACAGCCGGATAAAACACAAACTGTGTCTGTCTTCATTTCAGGCTGCAAAATGTGATTATTTTAGAGGGGAAGGGGATTGTTTTCTATGCCCGCTGTAAGTCCACCATGTTAATACAAATCTTCCTTCATGTGATTGCAGACAGATGTCCCTACAGCCCCCCAGAGCCGACTAGTCGCACTGCTGATGGCCTTTGTGTGTTCCTTACCCAGAAATGTAAGTTTTATTGGCGATGTCGGTATTTGTGGTATAGATTGCAGACATGGTGGGGGGCGATCAGGTTGTCACTTCTAACACAACTTGCAGGAAATGAAATAAAATGGTGTGAAAGGTCAATTTCAAACACATTAAAATAACACATTTACTGCAATATTTTTTTCCTTAACCACTTCCCGTCCGGCTGTTGTATATAAACGGCCGGACGGTGGCAGTGAAGGGTCAGGTGGCTGTTTATAAACGTCCTCCGCGCACCCTGCTTGTGCGCAGCACCCCGATCTGGTGCCTGCTGTGTCCTCCGGACACAGTGGAACACCGATCGTTGTACGGGACCTCTGTGTGAGGTCTTGATCATGTGATCACGGATTGGCCAATCCGTGATCACATGAAGAGTAGCAAGCAAGATGGCTGAAAGGCTGTAAAAGCAATCATTTCTCCTTCTCTCTGGCTGCATTCTTGCAGCCATTGAGAACTACTGTGTGAGCTGTGATTGGTCACAGCTTGTCACATGGTACAAGGCTGTTGTGAATAGCCCTGTACCATGTGATCTCTGTGATCATTCACAGATTTCACACGTAGTAAGTAATGATGTCAGAAGTGACATCTTGCTTACTACTCTGCATGTGATCACTGATTGGCCAATCAGTGATCACATGATCGGGACTTCACACAGAGGTCCCGTACAAAGATCGGTGTTCCACTGTGTCCTGAGGACACAGCGGGCACCGGATCGCGGTGCTGCGCGCTCCCAGGGAGCGCGCACAAGAAGGGGGCAGGGAGGCCGTTGATATACAACAGCCGGACGGGAGGTGGTTACAGTAACGCAGCTCCGTATCCCAAAAAATGGCCTGGTCATTAAATGACAATTGCACAGTCATGCAACAAATGAAAGTTACGTCCTTATTTTTCCCCCACTAATGGAGATTTCTTTTGGTGGTATTTCATCGCCTCTGTGCTTTTTATTTTTTTGTGCTATGAAAAAAAAAGGCAATTTTGAGGGAAAAAACCCCCCAATATTTTGGACTTTTTGCTACTAAACACGTCCAGTAAAAAAAATTTTAAAAATCAAATTTAGTGATAAGTTTCAGCCAAAATGTATTCTGTTCCGTCTCTTCACTAAAAAAAAAAAAATCCGAATCCGTGTAAATTAATTGGTTTACGTGAAAGTTATAGCGCCTACAAATGGCGGTATAGATACTGGGATTTTAGATTTTTTTTCTACTAGTAATGGTCGTGATCAGCGATTTATAGTGGGACTGCGGCGGACATTCTGACACTGGGGAGGGGGGTGGGGAAAACTGACTTGGTGTCACTGGCATCCCCAGTGACACCAATACAGTGATCGGTGCTAAAAAAAAAAAAAAAAAGCAATGGCACTGGGCAGGAAGGGGTTAATATGAGGGGCGATCAAAGGATTAACTATGTACTGGGAGTGTTTTACTGGGGGGGGTGCTTCACTGTAATCACACTGCTCTGGATGGCTGTGCTGTGCAGTGTGCCCGAGCTGACAGGGAGGAGGACTGTTAGTAAGCAAAACAGTCTTCCTCCCCGTCAGAGATGCTCGGTAATCAAGTGCCGTTGGGTAAATACCGGCCAGGTCCCAGTGATTGACAGCCGTGGCTGCGAACGGCAGCATGGGTAGATCGCGTGCACCCCTACCCGGAAATGCGAAATCACTTATATATATGTGATTTTGCACACCCGTGCCACCCTGTAGCAGTATTTCTGCTATAGGGAGGTCAGGAAGTGGTTAATAGCAAAAAGTGAAAAAACTGCACAGGTGAGCAAATCCCACCGAAAGACGTAAATTTGATTTGGGTGCAGTGTTGCATGACCGCGCAATGGTCAGTTTAAAGTAACGCAGCGCCGTATCGCAAAAAACGGCGTGGTCAGGAAGGGGGGCGGCATCCTCTGGAGGGGGAGGGGTTAACCATGCATAGCTTCGATCTCCCATGCCGATGGTTTATGGAAGCGTTGGTCTAATGACGTATTTTGTTCACAGGTGGAGATCCCTCATCTGAGCCGCCTGTTGCAGCATTTGCTGTCTCTGAGCCTGTGCGGCTCCAGTCTGTTTGCTTACTCCTCCTCTGCCAAGTGCTTTGCTGGTTTGATCAACAAATGTCCCTCCGGTGAGTGTGTGAGTCCTTCCTGCGCTGGAAGCCAAAGGCCAAGATTTCTATCACTTTAAAACGGGCGAAACTGGACCAAAACAAACCATTTCCGTGACATCCTGAGCTGCTCTGGGGGTTCCAACATGCAGTCGATGTATCGGGTACACGCAGTAGGCGGTGTCGTGTTCCGCAGCAGTACACAGACTTCATGGCTGCTGCTGGAGCTGAGCGCTTCTCCGCCATTCAGGGAAGCCTTGTATTTTTATCGATGAATACAAGGCTTCCTGTGATTGGCTAAGGTGGAGATCAGAATGTCATCCACCCACCTTTCCATTTTCAGGCAGTTAGAGGATTGATAAAAATACAAGGTTTCCTCTGAATGGAGGAGAAGCACTCAACCCGGCAGCAAGCCGGAAGTCGCCCGTACTGCTACCAGAACGCAGCGCTGCGTACTATATCCGCTCTCCCCGGGCCCCGCGTTCACTCTATCGGCTCTCCCCGGGCCCCGCGTTCACTCTATCGGCTCTCCCCGGGCCCCGCGTTCACTCTATCGGCTCTCCCCGGGCCCCGCGTTCACTCTATCGGCTCTCCCCGGGCCCCGCGTTCACTCTATCGGCTCTCCCCGGGCCCCGCGTTCACTCTATCGGCTCTCCCCGGGCCCCGCGTTCACTCTATCGGCTCTCCCCGGGCCCCGCGTTCACTCTATCGGCTCTCCCCGGGCCCCGCGTTCACTCTATCGGCTCTCCCCGGGCCCCGCGTTCACTGTATCGGCTCTCCCCGGGCCCCGCGTTCACTGTATCGGCTCTCCCCGGCGGGCCCCGCGTTCACTGTATCGGCTCTCCCCGGCGGGCCCCGCGTTCACTGTATCGGCTCTCCCCGGCGGGCCCCGCGTTCACTGTATCGGCTCTCCCCGGCGGGCCCCGCGTTCACTGTATCGGCTCTCCCAGGCGGGCCCCGCGTTCACTGTATCGGCTCTCCCAGGCGGGCCCCGCGTTCACTGTATCGGCTCTCCCCGGCGGGCCCCGCGTTCACTGTATCGGCTCTCCCCGGCGGGCCCCGCGTTCACTGTATCGGCTCTCCCCGGCGGGCCCCGCGTTCACTGTATCGGCTCTCCCCGGCGGGCCCCGCGTTCACTGTATCGGCTCTCCCCACCCCCTGCAGGGATCGCTCCTGGACGCACACGGTCGCCGTGGACAGCAGTGAATACCTGTGGCCGCCGATGACCTGTCATTATAGTGAACAGGCTGACTTGGTGTCTCTTATTGATTTAATGACTCCTGTGATACTGATAACATTTGTGCCTCTTGTGTGTCTCCCTCCTCACAGGGGACCTTCTGGACGATGTTCTGCAGAGCGCATCCTGTAAAATCGAGCTTGGCCTGGCGGATGAACACGCGAGGACTCAGGCTATGACGCTTCTCGTCTGGGTAAAAACCGCAAGACATCGTACAAAGACACACTTGCGTGACTTCAGAATCGTGCGATATTCAGTGCAACTTGACATGACTTTGAATGAGTGCGACTTTGGCGGATTGCGCTGTACAAAGTCGCATGTATATCATTCAGGTACGACTTTCATGGGACTTTGCAGGGTTTACTTTGAAGTCTGTGGCCCTCAAGTCGCATGAAAGTCAGTTAGGTCAGGAACTACTTTCAATGGTACTCAATGAGAAACATGGGGTGTGACTTGTCACGTGACTTTGGACTCCAAAGTTGCAAGACAAGTCGCACGACAAGTGTGAAAGGGCTCTTAGGCTCCGTTCACACTGCTGCAACTTGGCATCTGATTTAGGAGACCCTGAAGTCGGTCGATTTATGAGACCCTCAAGTCGGTCGATTTATGAGACCCTCAAGTCGGTCGATTTATGAGACCCTCAAGTCGGTCGATTTATGAGACCCTCAAGTCGGTCGATTTATGAGACCCTCAAGTCGTACGATTTATGAGACCCTCAAGTCGGTCGATTTATGAGACCCTCAAGTCGGTCGATTTATGAGACCCTCAAGTCGTGACCGCTCTGAGAGAAGTGACGCTCATGGAGTGAGATTGTGATATGAAGATGGTGTGAAAGTTCAGCAGACCTTCAAGACTTGAGTGTCGGTGTGGGAATGTAATGTAGAGATGCGATAATAGCGACATGCAGGAATATATGTGACGATGGCTGTTGTGACTCTTACAGGTGACTAAAGCGCTGATCCTGCGGTACCACCCCCTGAACGGGCAGCTGACCAAAAAGGTGAATGATTCCTGAATTCTCACAACAATTGTGCTTTATGGCATTCTGCAAACCAGCCCTCCCCCCGATAACATGGTGGTCTACACTGAAGTGGGCGGGACTTTTCATTGCTGGCTTTGGTGGTGCAAATTCTAAATTTGGGTTTTGTCTGTAAATTCTGTGATGTAATTAAAGTGATTGTAAATGCTGATTTATATAGCAAACCTGTTATACTTTCCTGATCTGTAGTGGTTTTAAACAGAGCAGCCACGAACCTCCTCCTCTCGGGTCCCCCACTGGGGCTCCTGGCTCCTTCTCCTCTCAGGTCCCCCTATGGGGCTTCTGGTTCCTTCCCCTCTCGGGTCCCCTGCCGGGGCCTCTGGCTTCTCCTCTCAGGTCCCCCTGCCGGGGCCTCTGGCTTCTCTCAGGTCCCCCCGCCGGGGCCTCTGGCTCCTCCTCCTGTCGGGTCCCCCGCCGGGGCCTCTGGCTCCTCCTCCTGTCGGGTCCCCCGCCGGGGCCTCTGGCTCCTCCTCCTGTCGGGTCCCCCGCCGGGGCCTCTGGCTCCTCCTCCTGTCGGGTCCCCCGCCGGGGCCTCTGGCTCCTCCTCCTGTCGGGTCCCCCGCCGGGGCCTCTGGCTCCTCCTCCTGTCGGGTCCCCCCACCGGGGCCTCTGGCTCCTCCTCCTGTCGGGTCCCCCCACCGGGGCCTCTGGCTCCTCCTCCTGTCGGGTCCCCCCACCGGGGCCTCTGGCTCCTCCTCCTGTCGGGTCCCCCCACCGGGGCCTCTGGCTCCTCCTCCTCCTCTCGGGTCCCCCCGCCGGGGCCTCTGGCTCCTCCTTCTCCTCTCGGGTCCCCCCGCCGGGGCCTCTGGCTCCTCCTTCTCCTCTCGGGTCCCCCCGCCGGGGCCTCTGGCTCCTCCTCTCGGGTCCCCCCGCCGGGGCCTCTGGCTCCTCCTCTCGGGTCCCCCCGCCGGGGCCTCTGGCTCCTCCTCTCGGGTCCCCCCGCCGGGGCCTCTGGCTCCTCCTCTCGGGTCCCCCCGCCGGGGCCTCTGGCTCCTCCTCTCGGGTCCCCCTGCCGGGGCCTCTGGCTCCTCCTCTCGGGTCCCCCTGCCGGGGCCTCTGGCTCCTCCTCTCGGGTCCCCCCGCCGGGGCCTCTGGCTCCTCCTCCTCCTCTCGGGTCCCCCCGCCGGGGCCTCTGGCTCCTCCTCCTCCTCTCGGGTCCCCCCGCCGGGGCCTCTGGCTCCTCCTCCTCCTCTCGGGTCCCCCCGCCGGGGCCTCTGGCTCCTCCTCCTCCTCTCGGGTCCCCCCGCCGGGGCCTCTGGCTCCTCCTCCTCCTCTCGGGTCCCCCCGCCGGGGCCTCTGGCTCCTCCTCCTCCTCTCGGGTCCCCCCGCCGGGGCCTCTGGCTCCTCCTCCTCCTCTCGGGTCCCCCCGCCGGGGCCTCTGGCTCCTCCTCCTCCTCTCGGGTCCCCCCGCCGGGGCCTCTGGCTCCTCCTCCTCCTCTCGGGTCCCCCCGCCGGGGCCTCTGGCTCCTCCTCCTCTCGGTGTACCACAGTAGGAAGCCACTTTCTATGGTGGCACACCTGCGGGTTAGAAACCAAGCCGCTCTGTCTGCGCCCATTGACACAGACAGTGCGGCTCGGCCCCACTCCCTTGTCATAGGATTTGATTAACAATAGCAGTGGCCAATAGCTTCCACTGCTATCATCTGCCCTGTGAGATGGGAGAGAGCTGGGACATCGCTGGATTAGATAGGTGTCAGGTAAGTATAAGGGAAGGGGGGGTGGGGGGCAGCTTCACACTGTACCTTCATGGCCCCCCCCCCCATACTGTACCTTCATGGCCCCCCCCCCCAGTACTGTGCTCTCCTGCCTCCCCCCCCCCCCCACAGTACTGTACCCTCCTAACCACTTTCCTGTACCCTCCTGACCTCCCCCCTCCCATACTGTACCCACGTGCCCCATCCCCCTGTACTGTCCCCGCCTCCTGTCCCCAACTCCCCCGTACTATACCCTTCTGCCCCCTCTGTACCGCGCCCTCCCGCCCCCCTCTGTACCGCTCCCTCCCGCCCCCCTCTGTACCGCTCCCTCCCGCCCCCCCTCTGTACCGCGACCACCCGCCCCCCCTCTGTACCGCGCCCTCCCGCCCCCCGTACCATGCCCTTCCGCCCCCCCTCTGTACCGTGCCCTCCTAACCACTGTACCGTGCCCTCCCACCCCCCGTACCGTGCCCTTCCGTTCCTTCTGTACCGTGCCCTCCTGCCCCTTCCTGTACCGTGCCCTTTTAACCACTGTACCGCGGCCTCCCGCCCCCCCCTCTGTACCGCGCCCCCCCCCTCTGTACCGCGCCCTGCCGCCCCCCTTCTGTACTATATCCTCTTGTTTCCCTCCAATGAAAATATTGTTTCCAAGACTACCGCCTGCAAATGTACAAATCGAATGTGAAGGTACATTGCCATCGAAGACTCTGAATTGTCTCCTCTCAGATGATTGGCTTGCTGTGTGACGGGGATCTGGGGCCGCTGGCCGCTGACATGTTCTCTCTTCTGGTCTCGGAATCTCCGGATATCCTGAACAAGGCGTGCCACGCCGATATCCGGATCATGTTCCGCCAGAGGTTCTTCACAGAGAATGTTCCCAAACTGGTGGAAGGATTTAACTCCACTAACGAAGGTGACGTGTATTTACCCCCCCCCAAATAGTCTGCTAGAGGCACGAACTGTACGACTTACTGCTGTACTCACCTTTATTTCTTCCCCTACGTAGATAACAAACCAAATTACCTGAAAGCATTATCTCATGTGCTGAACTGCCTGCCGAAGCAGGTTCTCCTGACAGAGCTGCCGTCGGTAAGTGGAGACCGCGTGGTTCCTAGTGATGTGTGTGGGACCGGCCGTACAGTCTAAAGAGCACCTGTACACAGGCAAATGTGGCCATAAACCCTTCCATATACCCAGTGAAGGTGATACACAAAGAGGAAACAAATCCTTCTACATAAGTTGTACCTGTTTACCTGAAGCCTTCTCTTCTTTACATCCATTCATATTGCAGAATGTATACAGCTTGTCTGAGAACTCAGAAAAAAGGGGGCGGGGAGCAGAAATTACACACTGCGAAGCTCAAAGAGGAGTGTTCGGAGAGCTGATTGGAGGGAAGAGACACAGTCCCCTTCACACAGCTCACAGGAAAAGAGCTGAGGCTGTCAATCACAGGCTGTGTGCTGGAGTTCTCTCCCCTGTCACCATTTTCTCTTGGTGTCAGGAAAACTTGTCAGAAGTGACTCACACAGATAGCAGAGGAAGGAGGCAGCAGACAGAAATGACACTTAAAGCGGGGTTCCACTCACCCTGTCAAAAAATAACTCCGCAGCTACAAAAACTAGCTGCTGACTTTTAAAAAACAGCCACTTACCTGTCCCTCAGTCCCGCGGTGTGTCCCCCGCAGCCCGTTTCAGCAGCCATCCTGAATTCCTGGAGGCCGGCATCTTCAGTGTGGGCACCCGGGTGTCACAGCTTGTGGCTTCACAGCCGGGTACCCACTGCACATGTGCGAGAAGAGCTGCACTTCATGAATGGTCCTGTAGTCTTCTGGGACCTGTCACGTGTCTCAAAAGACTACAAGTAGGGAGGAGACCTTCTGTTTCCGATCAGCTCGTGCATACTGCTTTGCATGGCTGTGCACAACACAGCCATGCAAAGCAGTGTGATTACAGTGAAGCACACGGACAGAGTGATTACTTGCTGGCACCCAGTGATTGAGGAGCATTACTGACAGAGGGAGAGAACTCTATGTAAACAATACAGATCTCTCCCCTGTCAGCTCCAGCACACTGCTTTGTATGCATAGCAGTGTGCTCACAGTGGAAAGCACCAACACAGCACACAGTTAACCCTTTGATTGCCCCTCACATTGACCCCTTCCTGCCCAGTGCCATTAGTATAGTGTCAGTGCTTTTTATTAGCACTGATCACTGTATTGGTGTCATTGGGGATGTCAGTGACACCAAGTCAGTCCCCCCCCCCCCGTGTCAGAATGCCCGCCACAGTCCCGCTATAAGTCGCTGATCGCCGCCATTACTAGTATAAATTAAATTTTTTTAAAAATCCCATTATCTATACTGCCTGACCACCTATAGCTCATACATTGACAGCCGCCGACATGCACTGTGATAGGATTCCTGTAGTCACGTCTGTTCCTCTCGTCACGTCTGGATCTCTTCATGTCTTCCTATGTAGCTGCTCTCTCTGCTGCTGGAGGCCCTGTCCTGCTCTGACCGCATTGTTCAGCTGTCCACACTGACCTGCCTGGAGCCCCTTCTGTTGGATGCTGCGGATATCCTGAAAATTTACATCGATACCCTCATCAGAAAGCTCCTCAGCCTGACCTGTAGTCCTAGCATGGTATGTACAGAGCCTGACCTGTAGTCCTAGCGTGGTATGTACAGAGCCTGACATGTAGTCCTAGCATGGTATGTACAGAGCCTGACATGTAGTCCTAGCCGTGGTATGTACAGAGCCTGACATGTAGTCCTAGCGTGGTATATACAGAGCCTGGCCTGTAGTCCTAGCGTGGTATGTACAGAGCCTGGCCTGTAGTCCTAGCGTGGTATGTACAGAGCCTGGCCTGTAGTCCTAGCGTGGTATGTACAGAGCCTGACATGTAGTCCTAGCGTGGTATGTACAGAGCCTGACCTGTAGTCCTAGCATGGTATGTACAGAGCCTGACCTGTAGTCCTAGCGTGGTATGTACAGAGCCTGACATGTAGTTCTAGCGTGGTATGTACAGAGCCTGGCCTGTAGTCCTAGCAAGGTATGTACAGAGCCTGGCCTGTAGTCCTAGCGTGGTATGTACAGAGCCTGACCTGTAGTCCTAGCGTGGTATGTACAGAACCTCGCCTGTAGTCCTAGCGTGGTATTTACATTACCTCGCCTGTAGTCCTAGCGTGGTATGTACAGAACCTGGCCTGTAGTCCTAGCGTGGTATGTACAGAACCTGGCCTGTAGTCCTAGCGTGGTATGTACAGAACCTGGCCTGTAGTCCTAGCGTGGTATGTACAGAACCTGGCCTGTAGTCCTAGCGTGGTATGTACAGAACCTGACCTGTAGTCCTAGCGTGGTATGTACAGAACCTGACCTGTAGTCCTAGCGTGGTATGTACAGAGCCTGACCTGTAGTCCTAGCGTGGTATGTACAGAACCTCGCCTGTAGTCCTAGCGTGGTATGTACAGAACCTGGCCTGTAGTCCTAGCGTGGTATTTACATTACCTCGCCTGTAGTCCTAGCGTGGTATGTACAGAACCTGGCCTGTAGTCCTAGCGTGGTATGTACAGAACCTGGCCTGTAGTCCTAGCGTGGTATGTACAGAACCTGGCCTGTAGTCCTAGCGTGGTATGTACAGAACCTGGCCTGTAGTCCTAGCGTGGTATGTACAGAACCTGACCTGTAGTCCTAGCGTGGTATGTACAGAACCTGACCTGTAGTCCTAGCGTGGTATGTACAGAGCCTGACCTGTAGTCCTAGCGTGGTATGTACAGAACCTCGCCTGTAGTCCTAGCGTGGTATGTACAGAACTTGACCTGTAGTCCTAGCGTGGTATGTACAGAGCCTGACCTGTAGTCCTAGCGTGGTATGTACAGAGCCTGACCTGTAGTCCTAGCCGTGGTATGTACAGAGCTTGGCCTGTGTGGATTTCCGGCTGGGTCCATGTTACCACTACATCCCAGTTGACATGAATGGGACTGCCAGCACAGGGATGCATGGACACGTGTGCACCCCACGCAGACAAGACACAGCCCGCACACGGATGTACACCCTTGTGAATGAGGCCTTAGATTTGAAAGTAAAAATACATTTGTTAATCATTGAAATGTCTTTATTTTGGTGCTTTTCTTTGTTTCATCTTCACTTCTCTGATGGTTTCCAGGCGGTTCGGATTTCAGCTCTGAAGTGTACGCTGGCCCTCACGAAGCTGCCATTGCCTATGGTAAGATCCCATCCCCCGCCCCATGGTAAGATCCCATCCCCCGCCCCATGGTAAGATCCCATCCCCCGCCCCATGGTAAGATCCCATCCCCCGCCCCATAAATAATTCTCTGATTTACAGTATTTAGAAGGAATGCAGATAAAGATCTTGTCATGTCCGGTATCTTGTCATGTCCGGTATCTTGTCATGTCCGGTATCTTGTCATGTCCGGTATCTTGTCATGTCCGGTATCTTGTCATGTCCGGTATCTTGTCATGTCCGGTATCTTGTCATGTCCGGTATCTTGTCATGTCCGGTATCTTGTCATGTCTGATATCTTGTCATGTCCGGTATTTGCAGCTCCTGCCTTACAAGCAGCAAGTTATCCGTGCCTTAGCAAAACCTCTGGATGACAAGAAGAGATTGGTGAGGAAGGAGGCCGTGGAGGCTCGCTGTCAGTGGTAAGGCCACGTAATGCCACTTGGATCAGCCCAATATGTCGGCTTCACAGCCGTGATTTAAGTGTGCTTATAACCACCTTCCGCCCGCCCTATAGTCCAATGACGGGCGCAAGGCGGTTCTCTCGTTCTGATAGGACGTCATATGACGTCCTACCACTCTCACTGCGCATGCGCGGCTCTGGGAGCCCACATCGCGGCGATCGCCGGTGCGCTGTGTCCCTTGGACACAGCGGATCACAGAGCCGAAGATGTCGGCTCGGTCATGTGATCAGCTGTGTCCAATCACAGCTGATCACATGTAAACACGGAAATGCCGGTTATTGGTATTTCTCTCCTCTCGAGCTGTCACGCTGACAGAGGAGAGGAGCGGAGAGCCGGTTATCAGCTTTCTGCGGAGGGGACATGAGCACTGATGATCAGTGTGCCCTGATGATCAGTGTGGCCCCAGAAGTGCCACCTGTCAGTGCTCATCAGTGCCACATGCCAGTGCCCATCAGTGCCATATCAATGCCACATATCAGTGCCCATCTGAGCTGCCTTTCAATGTCACCCATCAGTGCCAGTCAGTGCCACCTATCAATGCCAATCAGTGCCGCCAGTCAGTTCCAGTCAGTGCCGCCTAACAGTGCCAGTCAGTGCTGTCTATCAGTGCCCGTCTGAGCTGCCTTTCAGTGTCACCCATCAGTGCCACCTATCAGTGCTGCCAATGAGTGCCAGTCAGTGCCGCCTATCAGTGTCATGTATCAGTGCTGCCTTTTCAGTGCCCATCAGTGATGCCTGTCAATGCCCATCAGTGCAACCTACCAGTGCCCATCACTGCAGCCTCATTAGCGCACATCAGTGATCTCCTTAATTTTATTTACAAAATTGTATAACAAAAACTAAAACGTGTTTTTTTTTTTTTTTTTTCCCAAAATTTTCAGTGGTTTTTGGTTTGTTTAAGAAAAAATAAAAAACCCCGAGGTGATTAAATACCACTGAAATAAAGCTCTATCTGTCTCAAAAAAATTATAAAAATTTCATATGGGTACAGTGTTGCATGACCGCGCAATTGTCATTCAAAGTGTGATAGCACTGAAAGCTGGAAATTGCCCTAGGCAGGAAGGGGGTAGAAGTGCCCTGTAAGTAGGAAGGGGGTAGAAGTGCCCGGGCAGGCAGGAAGGGGGTAGAAGTGCCCTGTAGGCAGGAAGGGGGTAGAAGTGCCCGGCAGGCAGGAAGGGGGTAGAAGTGCCCGGCAGGCAGGAAGGGGGTAGAAGTGCCCTGTAGGCAGGAAGGGGGTAGAAGTGCCCTGTAGGCAGGAAGGGGGTAGAAGTGCCCTGTGGGCAGGAAGGGGGTAGAAGTGCCCGGTGGGCAGGAAGGGGGTAGAAGTGCCCTGTAGGCAGGAAGGGGGTAGAAGTGCCCGGTGGGCAGGAAGGGGGTAGAAGTGCCCGGAGGGCAGGAAGGGGGTAGAAGTGCCCTGTAGGCAGGAAGAGAGTAGAAGTGCCCTGTAGGCAGGAAGGGGGTAGAAGTGCCCGGTAGGCAGGAAGGGGGTAGAAGTGCCCTGTAGGCAGGAAGGGGGTAGAAGTGCCCGGGGGGCAGGAAGGGGGTAGAAGTGCCCGGGGGGCAGGAAGGGGGTAGAAGTGCCCGGTAGGCAGGAAGGGGGTAGAAGTGCCCGGTAGGCAGGAAGGGGGTAGAAGTGCCCGGTAGGCAGGAAGGGGGTAGAAGTGCCCTGTGGGCAGGAAGGGGGTAGAAGTGCCCTGTGGGCAGGAAGGGGGTAGAAGTGCCCTGTAAGTAGGAAGGGGGTAGAAGTGCCCGGCAGGCAGGAAGGGGGTAGAAGTGCCCTGTAGGCAGGAAGGGGGTAGAAGTGCCCTGTAAGCAGGAAGGGGGTAGAAGTGCCCTGTAAGCAGGAAGGGGGTAGAAGTGCCCGGCAGGCAGGAAGGGGGTAGAAGTGCCCTGTAGGCAGGAAGGGGGTAGAAGTGCCCTGTAGGCAGGAAGGGGGTAGAAGTGCCCGGTGGGCAGGAAGGGGGTAGAAGTGCCCTGTAGGCAGGAAGGGGGTAGAAGTGCCCGGTGGGCAGGAAGGGGGTAGAAGTGCCCGGTGGGCAGGAAGGGGGTAGAAGTGCCCGGAGGGCAGGAAGGGGGTAGAAGTGCCCTGTAGGCAGGAAGAGAGTAGAAGTGCCCTGTAGGCAGGAAGGGGGTAGAAGTGCCCGGTAGGCAGGAAGGGGGTAGACGTGCCCTGTAGGCAGGAAGGGGGTAGAAGTGCCCGGGGGGCAGGAAGGGGGTAGAAGTGCCCGGGGGGCAGGAAGGGGGTAGAAGTGCCCGGTAGGCAGGAAGGGGGTAGAAGTGCCCGGTAGGCAGGAAGGGGGTAGAAGTGCCCGGTGGGCAGGAAGGGGGTAGAAGTGCCCGGTGGGCAGGAAGGGGGTAGAAGTGCCCTGTGGGCAGGAAGGGGGGTAGAAGTGCCCGGTAGGCAGGAAGGGGATAGAAGTGCCCGGTAGGCAGGAAGGGGGTAGAAGTGCCCTGTAGGCAGGAAGGGGGTAGAAGTGCCCTGTAGGCAGGAAGGGGGTAGAAGTGCCCGGTAGGCAGGAAGGGGGTAGAAGTGCCCGGTAGGCAGGAAGGGGGTAGAAGTGCCCGGTAGGCGAGGGGTTAAACACGTCTAGTAAAACAAAAATGTAAAAAAATCTAATTTTGTTATAAATTTAGGCCAAAATGTCTCCTGCTCCGTGTCTTTGCTAAGAATAATCCCAATACGTGTAAATTAATTGGTTTACATGAAACTTATATCGTCTACAAATGGCGGTATAGATACTAGGATTTTTTTTTTCTATTTTTACTAGTAATGGCGGCGATCAGCGACTTATAGTGGGACTGCGGCGGGCATTCTGACACTGGGGGGGGAACTGACTTTGTGTCACTGCTGATCCCCCGCTCGGTAGTGACCCTCGGCTCTGCTGATCCCCCGCTCGGTAGTGACCCTCGGCTCTGCTGATCCCCCGCTCGGTAGTGACCCTCGGCTCTGCTGATCCCCCGCTCGGTAGTGACCCTCGGCTCTGCTGATCCCCCGCTCGGTAGTGACCCTCGGCTCTGCTGATCCCCCGCTCGGTAGTGACCCTCGGCTCTGCTGATCCCCCCGCTCGGTAGTGACCCTCGGCTCTGCTGATCCCCCGCTCGGTAGTGACCCTCGGCTCTGCTGATCCCCCGCTCGGTAGTGACCCTCGGCTCTGCTGATCCCCCGCTCGGTAGTGACCCTCGGCTCTGCTGATCCCCCGCTCGGTAGTGACCCTCGGCTCTGCTGATCCCCCGCTCGGTAGTGACCCTCGGCTCTGCTGATCCCCCGCTCGGTAGTGACCCTCGGCTCTGCTGATCCCCCGCTCGGTAGTGACCCTCGGCTCTGCTGATCCCCCGCTCGGTAGTGACCCTCGGCTCTGCTGATCCCCCGCTCGGTAGTGACCCTCGGCTCTGCTGATCCCCCGCTCGGTAGTGACCCTCGGCTCTGCTGATCCCCCGCTCGGTAGTGACCCTCGGCTCTGCTGATCCCCCGCTCGGTAGTGACCCTCGGCTCTGCTGATCCCCCGCTCGGTAGTGACCCTCGGCTCTGCTGATCCCCCGCTCGGTAGTGACCCTCGGCTCTGCTGATCCCCCGCTCGGTAGTGACCCTCGGCTCTGCTGATCCCCCGCTCGGTAGTAACCCTCGGCTCTGCTGATCCCCCGCTCGGTAGTACTTTGCTTGGCATTCAGAGCGCTTTAAAACGGCGTCTCCAATACCACATTTCAAAGCAAGTGTAAGGTTAGGGTCACATCTCCGCGTTTTGCGCGGGCACGGAAAGGTTTCTTCACAAAAACTCTCCCTCAAGAGTTGGTTGTGGCCAGCTCAGTGGATTGCTGTAGGAAAGTCCTGGATCCTTTCTTGGATACACAGAATATAACTGGATATAACATTTATAGGGAAAGGTGATCCAGGGAATATCCGATTGCCTCTCGGGGGATCAGGAAGGAATGTTTCCCTGTAGGAGCAAATTGGATCGTGCTTTGCTGGGATTTTTTGCCTTCCTCTGGATCCACTGTGGGTGTAGGATTATAATTTTTTTTTTTTTTTTCTATGGTTGAACTGGATGGACTTTTGTCTTTTTTCAGCCAGACTAACTATGTAATGGGAACAAGACGTCAATGCAGGGCCGTGGATAAAGGGGGTGCCACCAGTCCTCCTGTACGGGGCCAGCTGAGTTTTTTTGCCTTCCTCTGGATCAACTGGGGGTGTAGGATTAAGACTTTTTTTTTTTTTTTTTTTTATGGTTGAACTGGATGGACTTTTGTCTTTTTTCAGCCAGACTAACTATGTAAGACGAACCCATGGTCTGTACTGTATGTACCGTTCTGGAAAGCGACTTTTCAAGTGAAATGACAAATTATATTTTTTTTTTTCTTGAAGGTTCCTGATTGGAAGCCCTGGAAGCTGAGGACACACCCGGGACGTATCTAACTTTGCACGGAGACAATCTAACCAGGATGCCACTAACCTACTGACCTGTCCAACCACCATGACTTCGGTGCCATCTTGTTTAGCATCTCATACGATAAGGAACCGCGTCCCTTCCCCCCGCATTCCATCTTTTCATGTCGCCATTCGAGTACTAGGCTGCGTCCGCCACCCCCGAGCTGGCTGCGTCCTTTGCACTTCAATGATATTAGCACAAGTTTACAGTAGGAGGAAACCTGGCATGTGTAGGAGGAGAATCTAGTCTACTAAATCTATATATAATGTATATTGTATAGTTCTATGAGTGCCAGCCTTGTGGTTCACTCTTCGGAGGAGACCACGAGGACCTGTGTGTTTGGCTGAATGTCACTTCTTTCAGGTCACAGATCTGGACATGGAGGAAC
>NW_028319650.1:0-36615 GCF_062004578.1 Staurois parvus
CAAATCGGCCGATCGTTTTACCGATAAAAAATCTGCGCATGAGCCGTGACCTGGAAGAGGAAGAAGAAAAAGAAGAATTCCAGTCTGCTTTATATTTTATATGAAAGTCTTGCGGTTGCAACAATGTATCCATTTGTATCCGAATAAAACCATCTGTATCCGAAATAGATACAAATGGATACAAATGGATACAAATGGATACATTGTTGCAATCGCAAGACTTTCATATAAAATATAATAGCGGAGCACTCTGCAGGGACAGAAGTAATTAACCGTTTCAATACCGTGCAATTTTACACCTCCCCCCCCCCCCCCCCCCCCAGGCCATTTTTCAGGTTTCAGCGCTCTCACACTTTGAATGACAATTGCGCGGTCATACAACATTGTACCCAAACTAAAATTTTATCATTTTCTTCACACAACTAGATCTTTCTTTTGGTGGTAGTTAATCACCGCCGGGGTTTTTATTTTTTGCTAAATTAACAAAAAAAGACCAAAAATTTTGAAAAAAAAACACATTTTTCTTTGTTTCTGTTATAAAAGTTTACAAATAAATAATTGTTCTTCATAAATTTAGGCCGAGATGTATTCTGCTCCATGTCTTTGGTGACAATAACCCAAATTAGATGTATTATTTAGTTTGTAGGAAAGTTATAGAGTTCACAAACTATGGTATAGATCTGAATATTGATCAATCCTGAAGTACTGACAGCCAATCAAATTTCTTGAGGTCCAAGAATGTCAGAACAGGACAGATATCCCCCAAATGTCAGGACAGTACAGATATCCCCCAAATGTCAGGACAGTACAGATATCCCACAAATGTCAGAATAGTACAGATATCCCCCAAATGTCAGAACAGTACAGATATCCCCCAAATGTCAGGACAGGACAGATATCCCCCAAATGTCAGGACAGGACAGATATCCCCCAAATGTCAGAACGGTACAGATATCCCCCAAATGTCAGAACAGTACAGATATCCCCCAAATGTCAGGACGGTTCAGATATCCCCCAAATGTCAGGACGGTACAGAGATCCCCCAAATGTCAGGACGGTACAGATATCCCCCCAAATGTCAGGACGGTACAGATATCCCCCAAATGTCAGGACGGTACAGATATCCCCCAAATGTCAGGACAGTACAGATATCCCCCCAAATGTCAGGACGGTACAGATATCCCCCAAATGTCAGGACGGTACAGATATCCCCCAAATGCCAGGACGGTACAGATATCCCCTAAATGTCAGGACGGTACAGATATCCCCCAAATGTCAGGACAGTACAGATATCCCCCCAAATGTCAGGACAGTACAGATATCCCCCCAAATGTCAGGACGGTACAGATATCCCCCAAATGTCAGGACAGTACAGATATCCCCCAAATGCCAGGACGGTACAGATATCCCCCAAATGTCAGAATAGTACAGATATCCCCCAAATGTCAGGACAGTACAGATATCCCCCAAATGTCAGGACAGTACAGATATCCCCCAAATGACCCCTTTTTGCAGAGTAGACAGTCCGATGTACTTCATAAGAGGCATGGCGAGTTTTTTGAAGTTGTATTTTTTTGTCATAATTTTTCGGAAAATTAAAAAATTAAAAAAATTATTTTCACAATTTTTTTTTTACATACTGTCACCAGTGCAGTACAGCGTCATCATATAACTGGCATGGCGGTTAACAGGGACACTGACTGGTGACAGTATGAAAAAAAAATATATATTTTTTTTTTATTTTTTTATTTTTTAATTATATTTAATTTTTTATTACTTTTTTTATTTTTTTAAAGATTTTTTTTTCATATTTTACTATGTACTACTTTGGGGAAGTGATCAGTATTTTTTTTTTTTTTACACAATTTGCTTATAGCAAAGAATTACTTTGCTATAAGCAAGCATTTACCTGAATGACATCGATTCATTCAGCTTTTTTTTTTTTTTTTGTGCTTAGCTGTGATTTGGTCACAGCTAATCACATGACATGTGCATGTGATTAGCTGTGACCATTCACAGCTAGGCACTAGTATACAATGGATGGCATCATGAATGAAGCCATCCATTGTATACAACTGTCATGTGACCTGCTGTGATTGGTCTGAGGTGCACGGCCGGTGACAGATCGCACTGCTGCGCCGCTCTGCATTAGCGCAAACGGCGCATGTGCGGGAGCACGCCAAATGGCGTGCACCCGGAGTGAAGAGACACATCTGAAGCCGCCAAACGGCCATTGGCCGGGCGGCTAATGGTTAAATGCCGGCCGTAGATGGGACGAAAATCGGCCAATTTTTTTACTGTTGGTGGTAACGTTAGCCGATCAAACGACCGATTTTTCATTTTTTTATTTTAAAAAACGGCCAGTTTTCGACCCGTCTATGGCCTGCATTAGTCAGGTTCGATCGTCTTCTTGTCGCTCCTCCGGGGGTGTCGTCAGTCCCGGTGGGACCGATCTGCAGAGCTCATTCTGACACTGGGGGGGGGGGAACTGACTTGGTGTCACTGACATCCCCAGTGACACCAATACAGTAATCAGTGCTAATAAAAAGCCCCAACACTGTACTAATGGCACTGGGCAGGAAGGGGTTAACATGTGGAGCGATCAAAGGGTTAACTGTGTGCTGGGTGTGTTTCACTGTACGCATGCTGCTATGTACAGCCATACAAAGCGGTGTGCAGGAGCTGACAGGCAGGAGAACTGTTTTGTTTACAGTCCCCCCCACCCCGTCGGAGATGTTCGACAATCGAGTAATCACGGACCGGGACCCAGTGATTGACAGCTGTGGCCGCAAATGGGGGTGCGGGTAGGGCGCGCGCCTCACACACGCCCCCTACCCAGAAATGCAAAGTAACTTATATACACGTGATCCTGCGCACCCAGGCCGCCCTCTAGCAGTATTTCTGATCCAGGTGGACGGGAGGCGGTTAATCATTTCAATTCATCATATTCATCATTTTCTTTAATTTGTTTCATATATTTGGATTCATTTTGTATATTTTTGGGTTTTTTTAAATGGATTGAAATTTAAATTCTAATTTTGACATTCATAATTCAAATTTCGGAAAACGGCTATTTTTGTTTCTATCCTATCTATTCTTTTATTTTCTGGTTCTATTTTATTCTTTTAAATTCTATTATTTTTCATTCTATTTTATTATTTTATATTCTATTCTTTTTTTCCATTATGTTTTATTCTGATCTATTCTATTCTTTTATTTTCTATTCGATTCTTTTCTATTTTTTTAAATTCGATTTTATTCTTTTAAGTTCTATTCTATTCTATTTTATTCTTTTATTTTCTATTCTATTTTCCTCTATTATTTTCTATTCTATTCTATTCTTTTATTTTTATTCTATTTTATTTTTTATATTCTATTATTTTTCATTCTATTTTATTATTTTATATTCTATTCTTTTTTTTCCATTATGTTTTATTCTGATCTATTCTATTCTTTTATTTTCTATTCGATTCTTTTCTATTTTTTTTAAATTCGATTTTATTCTTTTAAGTTCTATTCTATTCTATTTTATTCTTTTATTTTCTATTCTATTTTCCTCTATTATTTTCTATTCTATTCTATTCTTTTATTTTTTATTCTATTTTATTTTTTTATATTCTATTATTTTTCATTCTATTTTATTCTTTCATATTCTATTCTATTTTCCTCTAGTCTTTTCTATTCTATTATTTTTATTATTTTATGTTCTATTCTATTTTATTCTTTTATATTCTATTATTTTTCATTATATGTTATTCTTTCATATTCTAATCTATTTTCCTCTGTTATTTTCTATTCTATTCTTTTATTTTCTATTCAATTCTTTTCTATTTTTTAAATTCAATTTTATTCTTTTATGTTCTATTCTATTTTATTATTTTATTTTCTATTCTATTTTATTGTTTTATACTCTATTATTTTTTATTCTATTTTATTCTTTTATATTCTATTATTTTTCATTATATGTTATTCTTTCATATTCTATTCTATTTTCCTCTATTCTTTTCTATTCTATTGTTTTATTTTCTATTCAGTTCTTTTCTATTTTTTAAATTCTATTTTATTCTTTTATGTTCTATTCTATTCTATTTTATTCTTTTATATTCTATTCTATGTAATTATTTTATATTCTATTATTTTTCATTCTAGTTTATTCTTTTATTTTCTATTCTATTATTTTCTCTTCTATTCTATTCAGTTCTATTCTTTTCTATGTGTATCTGCAGGGGCAAATACAAAGAGAATCTGTCACCGAAATATGCTGGGAGTAGTGACCGCACAACAGGATGTTGGATTATTCGCTCGGTTAGGGCAAAGAGTGACAAGTAGAATGTTACCATTCATGACATCATTACATAAATATAGGCAACACGAAGAATAATAATAGAAATACAAATAACATCCTACACGGTGTCACTGATTGGTTGTGTCACTCGGATGGGGCTTGCTGATTGGTGGCTCCGAACGCTCTGACAATGCCCTCATTGTTCTCGCGCTGTAAACAGGTCGACACAAATCATTCAGATTTCTCTTTGATGCTAATTAACATTTTGCAGAAACATTTCCACACGCGGCTAAAATTGGTCTCCGGATGTTGGGGAACCAGTTCTTGTCTGATAGAGATCGCAGCATGCGCAATTACAGCGCTCACCTCTGCGCGCTCTTTTACTTTTGCAGCCGACGCCAATTCTGTTTTTCCCGGGCGACGCAAGTTCTCCGATCAAACAAGAAGCGTCACGCGGATGGGATTGATGAGCGCCGACGTAATTCACCTCCATCACCAGTAGAGGTCTCTAGTATGGGTGAGTAAGGGGGAGGAGCCACAATGGTGGGTGTTCCATAAGGCCCAGTTCAGACTAGTGCGGCCCGTGCAGCCACGTGTGCACGGGAACGGCAGTCGCAGGAATGAGACAAACTATTGACCACTGGCAGGGGTGCTTGCAGTGATCAGCCCGCAATTGCGTGGAAACGGCAGTTGCAGGAATGAGACAAACCATTGACCACTGGCAGGGGTGCTTGCAGTGATCAGCCCGCGGATTGCGTGGAAATGGCAGTTGCAGGAATGAGACAAACCATTGACCACTGGCAGGGGTGCTTGCAATGATCAGCCCGCGATTGCGTGGAAACGGCAGTCGCAGGAATGAGACAAACCATTGACCACTGGCAGGGGTGCTTGCAGTGATCAGCCCGCGATTGTGTGGAAACGGCAGTTGCAGGAATGAGAACAAACCATTGACCCTGGCAGGGGTGCTTGCAATGATCAGCCCACGTTTGCACGAGAATGGCAGTTGCAGGAATGAGACAAACCATTCACCACTGGCAGGGGTGCTTACAATGATCAGCTCGTATTTGCACGGGCATGACATTTGCAGGAATGAGAGAAACCATTGACCACTGGCAGGGTGCTTGCAATGATCAGCCCACAATTGCGTGGGAACGGAAGCTCATTTATTTGTGCTCTTATTTAAAAAAAAAATTATAATCTGTATCATTTTATTTTCTTTCGTACAGCAAGAAGGAAATAAAAAAAATCAGGTCCTCACAATATGTATACTAGATCTGGGTGAGTCTGGTATGGATTTCAAGGGGGTATCCCCATGTAAAGAAACAAAAAAGGGGGCCTCCAGATGCTGATAAGCCCCCAGGAGACGAGCATGGAGGAGGTTCCAGGAGACGAGCATGGAGGAGGTTCCAGGAGACAAGAGCATGGAGGAGATTCCAGGAGACAAGAGCACGGAGGAGATTCCAGGAGACAAGAGCACGGAGGAGATTCCAGGAGACAAGAGCATGGAGGAGGTTCCAGGAGACGAGAGCACGGAGGAGATTCCAGGAGACGAGCATGGAGGAGATTCCAGGAGACGAGCACGGAGGAGATTCCAGGAGACAAGAGCACGGAGGAGATTCCAGGAGACAAGAGCACGGAGGAGATTCCAGGATACGAGCATGGAGGAGATTCCATTAGACGAGCATGGAGGAGATTCCAGGAGATGAGAGCAGGGAGGAGATTCCAGGAGACAAGAGCATGGAGGAGGTTCCAGGAGACAAGAGCATGGAGGAGATTCCAGGAGACGAGAGCATGGAGGAGATTCCAGGAGACGAGAGCATGGAGGAGATTCCAGGAGACAAGAGCATGGAGGAGATTCCAGGAGACAAGAGCATGGAGGAGATTCCAGGAGACAAGAGCATGGAGGAGATTCCAGGAGACAAGAGCATGGAGGAGATTCCTGGAGACAAGAGCATGGAGGAGATTCCAGGAGACGAGAGCATGGAGGAGATTCCAGGAGACGAGAGCATGGAGGAGATTCCAGGAGACAGACAGTTCCTCTAGGAGAGCTGGACAGGGCCATAGAAGGTCCTTAACCTATCAGCAGGACCGGTATCTGCTCCTTTGTGGAAGGAGGAACAGGAGGAGCGCTGCCAGAGCCCCTACAAAATGAACTCCAGCAGGCCACTGGTGTGAATGTCTCTGACCAAACAATCAGAAACAGACTTCATGAGGGTGGCCTGAGGGCCCGATATCCTCTAGTGGGCCCTGTGCTCACTGCCCGGCACCATAGAGCTGGATTGGTATTGGCCATTGAACCCCAGAATTGGCAGGTCCACCACTGGCACCCTGTACTTTTCACAGATGAGAGCAGGTTCTTCCTGAGCACATGTGACAGACGTGAAAGGGTCTGTAGAAGCCGTGGAGAACGTTCTGCTGCCTGTAACATGGTTCAGCATGACCGTTGTGGTGGTGGGTCAGTGATGGTCTGGGGAGGAATATCCATGGAGGGACGCCCAGACCTCTACAGGACAGACAATGGCACCCTGACTGCCATTAGGTATCGGGATGAAATCCTTGGACCCATTGTCAGACCCTACGCTGGTGCAGTGGGTCCTGGGTTCCTCCTGGTGCAGTGGGTCCTGAGTTATTCCTGGTGCAATGGGTCCTGGGTTCTTCCTGGTGCAGTGGTCCTGGGTTCCTCCTGGTGCAGTGGGTCCTGGGTTCCTCCCGGTGCAGTGGGTCCTGGGTTCATTCTGGTGCAGTGGGCCCTGGGTTCCTCCTGGTGTAGTGGGTCCTGGGTTCCTGACGCTGCAGTGGTCCTGGGTTCCTCCTGGTGCGGTGGGTCCTGGGTTCCTACTGGTGCAGTGGGTCCTGGGTTCCTCCTGGTGCAGTGGGTCCTGGGTTATTCCTGGTGCAATGGGTCCTGGGTTCTTCCTGGTGCAGTGGTCCTGGGTTCCTCCTGGTGCAGTGGGTCCTGGGTTCCTCCCGGTGCAGTGGGTCCTGGGTTCATTCTGGTGCAGTGGGTCCTGGGTTCCTCCTGGTGTAGTGGGTCCTGGGTTCCTGACGCTGCAGTGGTCCTGGGTTCCTCCTGGTGCGGTGGGTCCTGGGTTCCTCCTGGTGTGGTGGGTCCTGGGTTCCTACTGGTGCAGTGGGTCCTGGGTTCCTCCTGGTGCAGTGGGTCCTGGGTTATTCCTGGTGCAATGGGTCCTGGGTTCTTCCTGGTGCAGTGGTCCTGGGTTCCTCCTTGTGCAGTGGTCCTGGGTTCCTCCTGTGTAGTGGGTCCTGGGTTCCTCCTGGTGTGGTGGGTCCTGGGTTCCTGCTGGTGCGGTGGGTCCTGGGTTCCTGCTGGTGCAGAGGGTCCTGGGTTCCTGCTGGTGCAGAGGGTCCTGGGTTCCTCCTGGTGCAAGGGGTCCTGGGTTCCTCCTGGTGCAAGGGGTCCTGGGTTCCTCCTGGTGCAGTGGGTCCTGGGTTCCTCCTGGTGCAGTGAGTCCTAGGTTCCTCCTGATGCAGTGGGTCCTGGGTTCCTGCTGGTGCGGTGGGTCCTGGGTTCCTGCTGGTGCGGTGGGTCCTGGGTTCCTCCTGGTGCAGTGGGTCCTGGGTTCCTCCTGGTGTGGTGGGTCCTGGGTTCCTCCTGGTGCAGTAGGTTCTTGGTTCCTCCTGGTGCAGGGGGTCCTGGGTTCCTCCTGGTGCGGTGGGTCCTGGGTTCCTCCTGGTGCGCTGGGTCCTGGGTTTCTCCTGGTGCGGTGGGTCCTGGGTTCTTCCTGGTGCGCTGGGTCCTGGGTTTCTCCTGGTGCGGTGGGTCCTGGGTTCCTCCTGGCAATGCCCGGCCTCATGTGGGGGGAGTATGCAGGCAGTTCCTGGAGGATGAAGGAATTGATACCATTGAATGGCCCCCACGCTCGCCTGACCTAAATCCAATAGAACCCCTCTGGGATGTCATGTTTCGGTCCATCCGACGCCACCAGGCTGCACCTCAGACTGTCCAGGAGCTCAGTGATGGTTCAGATCTGGGAGGAAATCCCCCAGGACACCATCCGTGGTCTCATTAGGACCCTCCCCCGATGTTGTCAGGCATACATACAAGCACGTGGGGGCCACACAGACTACTGAGGGCCCTTCTGAGTTGCTGCAATGACATTTCACCAACATGGACTCGCCTGCTGCATCATTTCTTCACTTTGATTTTCGGGGTGTCTGTGAATTCAGTCCTCTGTAGGTCTATCATTTCCATCAAACGATGGGGAATCCTTACATTCCTCACCCATCCCCCGTCCATGTCAGTATAGAGATCCAGCAGGAGATTCCGCCCCATTGGGATCTGATGGGTTCTCAGAGTCTTCCTGTCATTGGTGGAGCCGTGTATATATATATATATTGTTTCTTTGTTTCTTTGTATCATTTCTTGGATCAGTATATATATATATCTCTCAGTATATGATGAATATATTTCTGTGTATTTAGCTGTATGTCGGGAGTTTGACGTTCCTCACGATATCTGAGATCTGATCCACGATGAGCTGGACGCCTCGGCTCCTCCCACAATAGAATTCTGCGCACATGATGTCATCGCTGATCGCTGTCCAGTCTGCGGTCACATTTGTCCGGTTTACAATCACACGAGACGAACGTTTACATTTCACATTTCCTTCCAGCTCTCCAGGAATAATCCCGATTGTTTGCTGCCGGCACCGGAGGCTTTGATGTATACAATATATACGGGACCGGATCTGTCCATGTGTGCCCGAGCCCATCCCCCGCTCTGGGCCAGACACGTCCTCGCGTCACAGATCGATATTCCTCGTCCGTTAGTAGACGGTGTGACGGTGATCAGCAGAACAGATTTATAAACCTCCACACATTCCCATCACAATATGGGTCTCCTCCCACATTTCTGTGTCAGCAGTGGGGTCCTCCTGGGTCTCCTCCCACATTTCTGTGTCAGCGGTGGGGTCCTCCTGGGTCTCCTCCCACATTTCTGTGTCAGCGGTGGGGTCCTCCTGGGTCTCCTCCCATATTTCTGTGTCAGTGGTGGGGTCTTTCTGGGTCTCCTCCCATATTTCTGTGTCAGCGGTGGGGTCCTCCTGGGTCTCCCCCATATATCTGTGTCAGCGGTGGGGTCCTCCTGGGTCTCCCCCCATATTTCTGTGTCAGCGGTGGGGTCCTCCTGGGTCTCCCCCCATATTTCTGTGTCAGCGGTGGGGTCCTCCTGGGTCCCCCCCCATATTTCTGTGTCAGCGGTGGGGTCCTCCTGGGTCTCCTCTCATATTTCTGTGTCAGCGGTGGGGTCCTCCTGGGTCTCCTCCCATATTTCTGTGTCAGCGGTGGGGTCCTCCTGGGTCTCCCCCTATATTTCTGTGTCAGCGGTGGGGTCTTCCTGGGTCTCCTCCCATATTTCTGTGTCAGCGGTGGGGTCCTCCTGGGTCTCCCCCTATATTTCTGTGTCAGCAGTGGGGTCCTCCTGGGTCTCCTCCCATATTTCTGTGTCAGCGGTGGGGTCCTCCTGGGTTTCCTACCATATTTCTGTGTCAGCGGTGGGGTCCTCCTGGGTCTCCTCCCATATTTCTGTGTCAGCGGTGGGGTCCTCCTGGGTCTCCCCCCATATTTCTGTGTCAGCGGTGGGGTCCTCCTGGGTCTCCTCCCATATTTCTGTGTCAGCAGTGGGGTCCTCCTGGGTCTCCTACCATATTTCTGTGTCAGCGGTGGGGTCCTCCTGGGTCTCCTCCCATATTTCTGTGTCAGCGGTGGGGTCCTCCTGGGTCTCCTCCCATATTTCTGTGTCAGCGGTGGGGTCCTCCTGGGTCTCCCCCCATATTTCATTATCCACCATTCCAGCAATGCTTCATTGCAATCTTTGATCAGTTTTTCTCTTTCGTCCATGTCTAGGGAGATCAGCTGCAGTGCCATGGGCTGTAAACGTCTTGACAATGTTGCGCACAGTGGACACAGGAACATGAAGATCTCTGGAGATGGACTTGTCACCTTGGGATTGTCCATCATTTCCACCATCTTTGTTCTCCAATCCTCAGACAATTCTTTGCTGCTCTTCCTCTCCTCCATACTCCATGTGGCACACAGACACCCAACAGAACGGTGGAGGCCATTTGTCACCATAGTCCCCGATTGTCGGTGTGATTTCTATTTCAGCAATATTTTCACAGTGCCTTTACTGACCACGACTCACATCGCCATGGCGCAGCTCACAGTTTTTTGTAAAGTATTTTAGTCTTTTCTAATCTATTCTATTCTTTTCTATTATTTTATAGTCTATTATAATGTATTCAAACTTATTCTATTTAAAATTCTAATTTCAGAAGGCAGTTATATTCTTTCTGTTTTATTCTATTTTTTCATTTTCTATTCTATTCTAATTGATTCTACTCCTTTATTTTATGTTATGTTTTGCTCTGTTTTACTATATTCTTTTCTATTTTATTCTTTTATTTTCTATTCTGTTTTGTTCTGTTTTGTTCTATTATTATCTACTATATTCTGTTCTATTCTTGTATTTTCTGTTCTGTTCTTTTTTCTTCTTTTCTATTCTATTCTTTTATTTTCTATTCTATTCTAATTGATTCTATTATTTTCTGTTCTATTCTTTTATTTTCTATTTTAATATTTTCTATTCTATTCAAATTGATTCTATTGTTTTCTATTCTATTCTTTGATTTTCTATTCTAATCTTTTCTATTCTTTTTTAATGGATTCTATTCATTTCTATTCCTGTTTTGTTCTGTTTTACTCTATTATTTTCTACTGTATTCTGTTCTATTCTTGTATTTTCTATTCTGTTCTTTTTCTTCTTTTCTGTTCTATTATTTTCCATTCTATTCTTTGATTTTCTATTCTATTCTAATTGATTCTCTCTTTTCTATTCCATTCTTTGATTTTCTATTTTAATATTTTCTGTTCTGTTCGAATTGATTCTATTGTTTTCTATTCTATTCTTTGATTTTCTATATTAATATTTTCTATTCTGTTCTAATGGATTCTATTCATTTCTATTCCTTTATTTTCTACTCTATTTTGTTCTGTTTTACTCTATTATTTTCTACTGTATTCTGTTCTATTCTTGTATTTTCTATTCTGTTCTTTTTTCTTCTTTTCTATCCTATTATTTTCTATTCTATTCTTTTCTATGTTATTATTTACTGTTCTGTTTTATTCTATTCTTGTTTTCATATTCAAATTGGCTTTCGAACTTGAATTTGTTTTCAGATGCGTTTTCAAATTGGAATCGATAAACATTTCGGCCAAATTTCATTTCATTATTTCAAATTTGTTGTTACTATCGTCATTCGGACTTCGAACACATCCGAATCTCTGAATAATGAAAACTTTGTACGAATCTCAATTCGGAACGAAACGAACTGCATGTGCCTATTGGCCATGACTGTATGTATGGAGTCTCCCAGTCCTGCAGTCTGGGTGTCCTCCGGGTGTCCCCGGGACTGGCTCCTCCTTGTGGGACTCTGCATGCGGTACAATGATGGTGTCCCGAGCAGGGGCGGACTGACCATTTGGAAACTCGGGCACTGACCGGGGGCCCAGGGTCAGTAGGGGGCCCCATGAGATGCCCCTGGTACCTTTTTCATAGGCTTTTTTGAGTTTGGGCAAGGACACAGGGGCCCCATGATCCCCTATTGCCCAGGGGCCCCATGAGTTGTCAGTCCCCCCTGGTCCCGAGTTCGGTGTCACTCGTCCCGTGTGCCGGCTCTCTCACGCCCAGTTATTGCACGGAACGTCTCCCAGCTGTGAGAGGCCATTGTGGGTTCCGGCTATCAGCTGTTATACATCGGCCGTGTTTGCTTTGCAGTCCCGGAGTGGAGAGAGCCGGAGGCGGGGCAGAGCCCGGCGCAGAGAGGTGCGCCCTCTATTAAACCCGGGGACTCCTTCACAGGAAGGTTCATCTGCTCATAGTTCGCTTTTCATGGTCCCCCCTCCCCCCCCCCCCCATTAACATGACATTGACAGTTTTATGCAAATATCGACTTTAGCTTGGAGGGTGGTCCTCTGCTGCTATTGGTCATTGAGTCACGGAAGAAAAATATATGTGAAATATATTGAAAAATATTCTTCCCAAATATATTGACATATATGTGAAATGCTACAATGTCGGCCGTATTCAATATAGTCCAATAAATAAATATATATTCTGTATGTTGAAATGCGTTTTTATTACAAAAAATATGAAATATATCTTTAAAAATACATTTCAAATATACCGCATGTCTTTAACCGCCTCCCACCCGCCATGTAAGGTAATGATGGGCGGTTCTCTCGTTCTGGGAGGAGTCATATGACCCCCTCCCAATCTAACCGCGTGTGAGTGGCTCCGGGAAAGCGCAGCGCGATGATCGGCGGTGCGCTGGGTCCCCCGGACACAGCGGATCACCGATCAACGGGAAGAGTCGAAGATACGGCTCAGTCATGTGATCAGCTGTGTCCAATCACAGCTGATCGCATGTAAATAGGGAAATGCATTTCTCTCCTCATGAGTTGTCACGCTGACAGAGAAGAGGAGCGGAGAGCCGGTAATCGGCATTCCTCGGAGGGTACATCTACACTGATCATCAGGGCACTGATGATCAGTGTGCCCTGATGATCTGTGTAGCCCCAGCAGTGCCACATATCAGTGCCCATCTGAGCTGCCTCTCAGTGCCACCTATCAGTGCCAGTCAGTGCCGCCTAACAGTGCCAGTCAATGCCACCTATCAGTGCCAGTCAGTGCCGCCTATCAGTGCCTCCTCGTCAGTGCCCATCACTGCAGCCTATCAGTGCCCATCACTGCAGCCTCATTAGCTCACATCAGTGAAGGAGAAAAATCACTTATTTAAAAAATTTTAAAACAAAAACTAAGAAAAAAACTTTTTTTCTCAAAATTTTCAGTTGTTTTTGGTTTGTTTAGCAAAAAAATAAAAACCCCAAGGTGATTAAATACCACCAAAATAAAGCTCTATCTGTCACAAAAAAATGCTACAAAATTCATATGGGTGCAGTGTTGCATGACCGCGCAATTGTCATTCAAAGTGTGGAAGCTGAAAATTGGCCTGGGCAGGAAGGGGGGGAAGTGCCCGGTGGGCAGGAAGAGGGGGGGAAGTGCCCGGTGGGCAGGAAGGGGGTAGAAGTGTCCGGTGGGCAAGAAGGGGGTAGAAGTGCCCTGTAGGCAGGAAGGGGGTAGAAGTGCCCTGTAGACAGGAAGGGGGTAGAAGTGCCCGGTAGGCAGGAAGGGGGTAGAAGTGCCCGGTAGGCAGGGAGGGGGTAGAAGTGCCCGGTAGGCAGGAAGGGGGTAGAAGTGCCCGGTAGGCAGGAAGGGGGTAGAAGTGCCGGGTAAGCAGGAAGGGGGTAGAAGTGTCCTGTAGGCAGGAAGGGGGTAGAAGTGCCCGGTAGGCAGGGAGGGGGTAGAAGTGCCCGGTAGGCAGGGAGGGGGTAGAAGTGCCCGGTAGGCAGGAAGGGGGTAGAAGTGTCCTGTAGGCAGGAAGGGGGTAGAAGTGCCCGGGGGGCAGGAAGGGGGTAGAAGTGCCCGGTAGGCAGGAAGGGGGTAGAAGTGTCCTGTAGGCAGGAAGGGGGTAGAAGTGCCCTGTAGGCAGGAAGGGGGTAGAAGTGCCCGGGGGGCAGGAAGGGGGTAGAAGTGCCCGGTGGGCAGGAGGGGGGTAGAAGTGCCCTGTAGGCAGGAAGGGAGTAGAAGTGTCCGGTAGGCAGGAAGGGGGTAGAAGTGTCTGGTAGGCAGGAAGGGGGTAGAAGTGCCCGGTAGGCAGGGAGGGGGTAGAAGTGCCCGGTGGGCAGGAAGGGGGTAGAAGTGCCCGGTAGGCAGGAAGGGGGTAGAAGTGCCCGGTAGGCAGGAAGGGGGTAGAAGTGTCCGGTAGGCAGGAAGGGGGTAGAAGTGTCCGGTAGGCAGGAAGGGGGTAGAAGTGTCCGGTAGGCAGGAAGGGGGTAGAAGTACCCGGTAGGCAGGAAGGGGGTAGAAGTGTCCGGTAGGCAGGAAGGGGGTAGAAGTACCCGGTAGGCAGGAAGGGGGTAGAAGTGCCCGGTAGGCAGGAAGGGGGTAGAAGTGTCCGGTGGGCAGGAAGGGGGTAGAAGTGCCCGGTAGGCAGGAAGGGGGTAGAAGTGTCCGGTGGGCAGGAAGGGGGTAGAAGTGTCCGGTAGGCAGGAAGGGGGTAGAAGTGCCCGGTAGGCAGGAAGGGGGTAGAAGTGCCCGGTAGGCAAGAAGGGGGTAGAAGTGTCCGGTGGGCAGGAAGGGGGTAGAAGTGCCCGGTAGGCAGGAAGGGGGTAGAAGTGCCCGGTGGGCAGGAAGGGGGTAGAAGTGCCCGGTAGGCAGGAAGGGGGTAGAAGTGCCCGGTGGGCAGGAAGGGGGTAGAAGTGCCCGGTAGGCGAGGGGTTAAAATAAAATCGAGCGTCACGGTTTAACCCCGGATTTAGCAGTCTATGTACACATCTGGGCCTTCAAAGTCCCACCCATTGGAGGACGTTTCCCCCTCTCGGTCTGAGTATTGGGGTGACGTTTATGTATAGAATTCTCTATGATTACCAGTAAAGGGGGGCAGATGACAAGCTCCACCCAGAAGCAGCTGAAGTGGGGGGATGCATGAGCCCCCCCCAGAGTGGAGACTCTTCTCTCTCCATATCACACGACATTACAAGCTGGGAAATTCCAGCAAAACCCGATTTTATAGATTGCAGAATTCCATCCGGAATCTTCCGCTCCGGTGTCCCCCTCCTATGAGATAACCACTCGTCATCCTGTGTAATGTGGCCCCTGACCTGCCAGCGGGAGCCTTCCTAACACCTGGCCTTCACAGAGGCCCCCGTCTGGCAGTGTGTCCCCGGCCTGGTGTGTGATATGTCGCTGGAGGCTGAGAATCTGTGTCCGGGGTCACCCTGGTGTGACGCCGCTGATCTCATCCCCATATCCCAATCCGTGGAGTCAGCGGAACGCGCCGTCCTCTCCGCAGGAAGTCACAGGGAACAGGATTCACACACAAAAAAAGTCATGTATTAGAATGATGTCATCTGGATATAATACAAAGAAGAAAATATATAAATGATAAAAAAATATAAATTAAAAAAAAAAGAAAAGGGAAAAAAATTATATATACCGTATATATATATATATTTTTTTTAAATGTATATTTGTTATACTGTATTTATCAAGGGCAGTGATCAGAGACACACAGGAGGAAGGAGGTGGTGGAGAGAGCATAGCCCGCATCGCTAAACACAGAAGTGTCCAAGAGAGAGCCGGGATGCTGTGCAGACTGTGTTCTCCCCCCCTCTTCCTGCCAGTGCAGTGCTCCTGTATTAACAAGCAGGGGGCGGTGATCAGAGACACACAGGAGCTGTACTGGCAGGAAAGAGGTGGGTGAGAGAACACAGCCTGCACCACTGAGCGCAGAAGTGTCTAGGAGAGAAACGGGATGCGGTGCAGGCTATGTTCTCCCTCCCCTTCCTTTCTGCTAGTGCAGTGCTCCTGTATTAACAAGTAGGGGGCAGTGATCATAGACACACAGGAGGAAGGAGGTGGGGGAGAGTGCATAGCCTGCACCGTTGAGCACAGAAGTGTCCAGGACAGAGCTGGGACATGATGCAGACTGTGCTCTTCCCTCCTTCCTGCCAGTGCAGTGCTCCTGTATTAACAAACAGGGGACAGTGATCAGAGACACACAGGAGGAAGGAGGTGGTGGAGAGAGCACAGCCTGCACCGCTGAGCACAGAAGTGTCCAAGAGAGAGCAGGGATGCTGTGCAGGCTATGTTCTCGCCCACCCCCTTCCTGCCAGTGCAGTGCTCCTGTATTAACAAGCAGGGGGCAGTGATCAGAAACACACAGGAGCTGTACTGGCAGGAAAGAGGTGGTGGAGAGAGCATAGCCTGCACCACTGAGCACAGAATTGTCCAGGAGAGAGCTAGGCCATGATGCAGACTGTGTTCTCCCCCCCCCCCCCCTTCCTTTCTGCCAGTGCAGTGCTCCTGTATTAACAAGCAGGGGCAGTGATCAGAGACACACAGGAGGAAGGAGATGGGGGAGAGAGCACAGCCCGCACCGCTGAGCGCAGAAGTGTCCAAGACAGAGCCGGGACGTGGTGCAGGCTGTGTTCTCCCCCCCCCCTCCTTTCTGCCAGTGCAGTGCTCCTGTATTAACAAGCAGGGGCAGTGATCAGAGACACACAGGAGGAAGGAGGTGGTGGAGAGAGCACAGCCCGCACCGCTGAGCACAGAAGTGTCCAAGAGAGAGCAGGGAGTGGAGAGCCAATAAACCCAAGCATGTGCCCAGTGTTATAACTAGTCTGCACAGTGCTCCCTCTTCCACTGGAATAGCCTAGGTGATTCCACCACCAGCTGACACGTCACGGGTCCCAGGAGGCTGCGGGACCATTCATGCAGAGCGGCTTGCACATGAGCAGTGGGGAGCGAGCTGTTAGGCCGCAAGGAATCACAGTAAAGGGCGAACAACCGGCCCCAGCGCTGGATCCTTGGACAGGTAAGTGTTTCTTTATGAAATCGCAGCCGATACAGGAAATGATTGAAGTGCTGCTTTGAGTGCCAGTTCACCCCCTGAACACGCTGCAGGAAACATGGCTTCCGCGTGCATTTTGCGCACCCAGTACAGTCAAAATGCAGTGGATGTGCGATCTTCTGGGATGTACGATTTTCTGGGGTGTGCGATCTTCTGGGATGTGCGATCTTCTGGGGTGTGCGATCTTCTGGGATGTGCGATCTTCTGGGATGTGCGATCTTCTGAGATGTACGATCTTCTGGGGTGTGCGATCTTCTGGGGTGTGCGATCTTCTGGGGTGTGCGATCTTCTGGGATGTGCGATCTTCTGGGATGTGCGATCTTCTGTGGTGTGCGATCTTCTGAGGTGTGCGATCTTCTGGGGTGTGCGATCTTCTGGGGTGTGCGATCTTCTGGGATGTGCGATCTTCTGTGGTGTGCGATCTTCTGAGATGTACGAACTTCTGGGGTGTGCGATCTTCTGGGATGTGCGATCTTCTGGGGTGTGCGATCTTCTGGGATGTGCGATCTTCTGGGGTGTGCGATCTTCTGGGATGTGCGATCTTCTGTGGTGTGCGATCTTCTGGGGTGTGCGATCTTCTGAGGTGTGCGATCTTCTGGGGTGTGCGATCTTCTGAGGTGTGCGATCTTCTGAGGTGTGCGATCTTCTGAGGTGTGCGATCTTCTGGGGTGTGCGATCTTCTGAGGTGTGCGATCTTCTGGGGTGTGCGATCTTCTGGGGTGTGCGATCTTCTGGGATGTGCGATCTTCTGGGGTGTGCGATCTTCTGGGGTGTGCGATCTTCTGGGGTGTGCGATCTTCTGGGATGTGCGATCTTCTGGGGTGTGCGATCTTCTGGGATGTGCGATCTTCTGGGATGTGCGATCTTCTGGGGTGTGCGATCTTCTGTGGTGTGCGATCTTCTGAGGTGTGCGATCTTCTGGGATGTACGATCTTCTGGGGTGTGCGATCTTCTGGGGTGTGCGATCTTCTGGGGTGTGCGATCTTCTGAGGTGTGCGATCTTCTGGGGTGTGCGATCTTCTGAGGTGTGCGATCTTCTGGGGTGTGCGATCTTCTGGGGTGTGCGATCTTCTGGGGTGTGCGATCTTCTGGGGTGTGCGATCTTCCACGTGATCGATTTCCACCGTCAATGGCGGATTCGGTCAGGAGGGGGCGGGGCATGGCGGGGAATGGCACGGCCGCAGTCTTGGCCGGGATCTCCTCTCCGGACTGCAGATCTCTTCATCAGAACAATTTCCAGATTATTGCGGCTCTTATCTGCTAATATTTGATGTTCCAACTCCCACAATATTTGCGCACGTTCTGCCAGGCCCCGCCCACTTCTGGCACAGCCGCTGTGTGAGAATTGGAGGCCGGGGGTCATGGCCCCTCCCCCGAGCTCTGCAGGACGGCTGGCGGGTCAGGTTCCGGCCCACTTCAAGGAGCTTTTATTATTAGCTGCGATGTAGAACTGGATGAGGCTGCGTGTGCCGTGTGTTCTGCGTGTGTGCTCCGTGCTCTGCGTATGTGCTGTGCGCGCTGCATGCTCTGTGTGCACCGCATGCTCTGCGTGTGCCCTGCGTGTGTTATGTGCTCTGCGTGTGTCGTGTGCTCTGCATATGTGCCGTGTGCACCACGTGCTCTGCGTGTGTCGTGCGCGGTCCGTGCTCTGCGTGTGTCATGTGTGCCGCTTGCTCCATATGCATCATGTGCTCCATTTGTGCCGCGTGCTCCGTGTGCGCCATGTTCTCCATGTGTAGCATGTGCTTCATGTGCACCATGTGCATTGTGTGCTCTGTGTGATCCGTGTGCTCCGTGTGTGCTGAGTGTGCCATGTGTGTCATGTGCTCCATGTGTGCTGTCTGCTCCGTGTGCGCCGTGTGCTCCGTGTGCGCCATGTGCTCCGTGTGTGTCATGTGCTCTGTGTGCGCCCTGTGTGTTGTATGCTCCGTGTGCTCCATGTTTGTTGTATGCTCTGTGTGCTCCATGTGTGTTGTATGCTCCGTGTACTCCATGTGTGTTGTATGCTCCGTGTACTCCATGTGTGTTGTATGCTCCGTGTGCTCCATGTGTGTTGTATGCTCCATGTGCTCCATGTGTGTTGTATGCTCCGTGTACTCCATGTGTGTTGTATGCTCCGTGTGCTCCATGTGTGTTGTATGCTCCGTGTACTCCATGTGTGTTGTATGCTCCGTGTGCTCCATGTGTGTTGTATGCTCCATGTGCTCCATGTGTGTTGTATGCTCCGTGTGCTCCATGTGTGTTGTATGCTCCATGTGCTCCATGTGTGTTGTATGCTCCGTGTACTCCATGTGTGTTGTATGCTCCGTGTACTCCATGTGTGTTGTATGCTCCGTGTACTCCATGTGTGTTGTATGCTCCGTGTGCTCCATGTGTGTTCCATGCTCCGTGTGCTCCATGTGTGTTGTATGCTCCGTGTACTCCATGTGTGTTGTATGCTCCGTGTACTCCATGTGTGTTGTATGCTCCGTGTACTCCATGTGTGTTGTATGCTCCGTGTGCTCCATGTGTGTTGTATGCTCCGTGTGCTCCATGTGTGTTGTATGCTCCGTGTGCTCCATGTGTGTTCCATGCTCCGTGTGCTCCATGTGTGTTGTATGCTCCGTGTACTCCATGTGTGTTGTATGCTCCGTGTACTCCATGTGTGTTGTATGCTCCGTGTACTCCATGTGTGTTGTATGCTCCGTGTACTCCATGTGTGTTGTATGCTCCGTGTGCTCCATGTGTGTTGTATGCTCCGTGTGCTCCATGTGTGTTGTATGCTCCGTGTGCTCCATGTGTGTTCCATGCTCCGTGTGCTCCATGTGTGTTGTATGCTCCGTGTACTCCATGTGTGTTGTATGCTCCGTGTGCTCCATGTGTGTTGTATGCTCCGTGTGCTCCATGTGTGTTGTATGCTCCGTGTACTCCATGTGTGTTGTATGCTCCGTGTGCTCCATGTGTGTTGTATGCTCCGTGTGCTCCATGTGTGTTGTATGCTCCGTGTGCTCCATGTGTGTTGTATGCTCCGTGTGCTCCATGTGTGTTGTATGCTCCGTGTGCTCCATGTGTGTTGTATGCTCCGTGTGCTCCATGTGTGTTCCATGCTCCGTGTGCTCCATGTGTGTTGTATGCTCCGTGTGCTCCATGTGTGTTGTATGCTCCGTGTGCTCCATGTGTGTTGTATGCTCCGTGTGCTCCATGTGTGTTGTATGCTCCGTGTACTCCATGTGTGTTGTATGCTCCGTGTGCTCCATGTGTGTTCCATGCTCCGTGTGCTCCATGTGTGTTGTATGCTCCGTGTGCTCCATGTGTGTTGTATGCTCCGTGTACTCCATGTGTGTTGTATGCTCCGTGTACTCCATGTGTGTTGTATGCTCCATGTACTCCATGTGTGTTGTATGCTCCGTGTGCTCCATGTGTGTTGTATGCTCCATGTGCTCCATGTGTCATAAACAACTACTATTCTGCTTATGAACAACAGCCTTGTGTTCCTCTTCTGTTATTGGTCGGCTCTGCGGATCTCCTGCAGCCTCTTTGCAGCCACTTCCTGTCAGCGATGGCGGCATGGCATTCCTCAGGGCGGATTCCTGATGGTGACAACAGTGTCAGTGTGGGCTGAATTGGCCATTAGTAGTCTCCGTTGGAATCCAGTGTGACAGGGCGACAACGCGGGAGAATAATTGGGAGACGAGGGCAGAGCGTTGTCACCCTGTAACAGGAAGTGGCTGAACAAGAACCTTCTTGGCAGAATCAACAGGAATTATTCTACTGAAATTTGCAGATTTAAAAAAAGACCAAAAATGACCTTTACAAGGAAATTCTGTTCAGGATGAGAAGATCTGCGATTATATCTGTCACTGATGAGCGGAGCTGCGGAATAAAGACTGGAACTTTGTAGAAGGAGGAGGAGGCATTTCCTCAGTCTCCCCTCCCCCAGTGATCAGACTGTACATTGTAACTTTGTAGAAGGAGGAGGAGGCATTTCCTCAGTCTCCCCTCCCCCAGTGATCAGACTGTACATTGTAACTTTGTAGAAGGAGGAGGAGGCATTTCCTCAGTCTCCCCTCCCCCAGTGATCAGACTGTACATTGTAACTTTGTAGAAGGAGGAGGAGGCATTTCCTCAGTCTCCCCTCCCCCAGTGATCAGACTGTACATTGTAACTTTGTAGAAGGAGGAGGAGGCATTTCCTCAGTCTCCCCTCCCCCAGTGATCAGACTGTACATTGTAACTTTGTAGACGGAGGAGGAGGCATTTCCTCAGTCCCCTCCCCCAGCGATCAGACTGTACATTGTAACTTTGTAGAAGGAGGAGGAGGCATTTCCTCAGTCTCCTCCCCCAGTGATCAGACTGTACATTGTAAAATTGTAGAAGGAGGAGGAGGCATTTCCTCAGTTCCCCCCCCCCCAGTGATCAGACTGTACATTGTGACTTTGTAGAAGGGGGAGGAAGCATTTCCTCAGTCTCCCCTCCCCCAGTGATCAGACTGTACATTGTAACTTTGTAGAAGGAGGAGGAGTCATTTCCTCAGTCTCCTCCCCCAGTGATCAGACTGTACATTGTAACCTTGTAGAAGGAGGAGGAGGCATTTCCAATAATACTTTGTAAGGTTCGTATTGAACGTTCCTCCTCCTAGGTTGAGGTCAGGTCCCGTGTTACTCATTCCTTGTGTCCACACTGACTGCATTCCCCTTCCTATCACTCCACTATGACTGAGAGGAAATCTTTTCCAGGATAAACATTTAGTGATAGTATCTGTAGGCTTTTATATAACAGTTGTTCAGCAGAGGTACTGATTGCACCATCTTAGGAGACCGAGTCTGCACATCTGTGTACGAGGAAAATCCGGAATGAATCTGATGGAGTCTCCACGGGATATACAGAATATTGCCCCAAGTATTGTCCCCGCCCCCCTGTATATACATCATATTGTCCCCGCCCCCCTGTATATACATCATATTGTCCCCGCCCCCCTGTATATACACATATTGTCCCCGCCCCCCTGTATATACATCATATTGTCCCCGCCCCCCTGTATATACATCATATTGTCCCCGCCCCCCTGTATATATATCATATTGTCCCCGCCCCCCTGTATATACATCATATTGTCCCCGCCCCCCTGTATATATATCATATTGTCCCCGCCCCCCTGTATATACACCATATTGTCCCCGCCCCCCTGTATATATATCATATTGTCCCCGCCCCCCTGTATATACACATATTGTCCCCGCCCCCCTGTATATACACATATTGTCCCCGCCCCCCTGTATATACATCATATTGTCCCCGCCCCCCTGTATATACATCATTTTGTCCCCGCACCCCTGTATATATACATATTGTCCCCGCCCCCCGTATATATACACTATATTACCCCAAGTATTGGGCCCCGCCCTTTCCACGCACATGACCTTTAATGGCCCCCAGTCTTAGTCCGTAGGGTTCAATATTGAGTTGGCCCCGCCCTTTCAACGCACATGACCTTTAATGGCCCCCCAGTCTTAGCCCGTAGGGTTCAATATTGAGTTGGCCCCGCCCTTCCCACGCACATGACCTTTAATGGTCGCCCAGTCTTAGCCCGTAGGGTTCAATATTGAGTTGGCCCCGCCCTTTGCCTCTTCTGGGAAGGCCGTCCACAAGGTTTAGGAGGGTGTCTATGGGAAGGTTGGACCATTCTTCCAGAAGCACATTTGTCAGGTCAGGCACAGATGTCGGGGGAGGAGGTCTGGCTCGCAGTCTCCGCTCTAATTCATCCCAAAGGTGTTCTATGGGGTTGAGGTCAGGACTCTGTGCAGGACAGTCAAGTTCCTCCACCCCAAACTGGCTCCTCCATGTCTTTATGGACCTTGCTTTGTGCACTGGTGGGCAGTCATGTTGGAACAGGAAGGGGCCATCCCCAAACTCCTCCCACAAAGTTGGGAGCATGAAATTGTCCAAAATGTCACCTTAAGAGTTCCCTTCACTGGAACTAGGGGGCCAAGCCCAACCCCTGAGGAACACCCCCACACCATAATCCCCCCTCCACCAAACTTTACACTTGGCACAATGCAGTCAGGCAATTACCGTTCTCCTGGCAACCACCAAACCCAGACATGTCCATCGGATTGCCAGCCAGAGAAGTGTGATTGGTCACTCCAGAGAACACGTCTCCATGCTCTAGAGTCCAGTGGTGGCGTGCTTTACACCACGGCATCCGACTCTTTGCATTGCACTTGGTGATGGAAGGCTTGCATGCAGCTGCTCGGCCATGGAAACCCATTCCATGAAGCTCTCTACGCACTGTTGTTGGGCTCATCTGAAGGCCACACCAAGTTTGGAGGTCTTTAGCTATTGACTCTGCAGACAGTTGGTGACTTCTGCGCACTGTGCGCTTCAGCATGCACTGACCCCGCCCTGTCATGTGACGTGGCCTACCACTTGGTGGCTGAGTGGCTGTTGTTCCCAGTGGCTTCCACTTTGTTATAATCCCACTAACAGTTGAGCGTGGAAAATTTAGTAGCCAGGAAATGTCCCGGATGGACTTATTGCCCAGGTGGCCACCTATCACGGGACCACGCTTGGAGCCACTGAGCTCCTGAGAGCGACCCATTCTTTCACCAATGTTTGTAGAAGCCGTCTGCATGCTTAGGGGCTTGATTGTATACACCTGTGTCCATGGAGGGGATTGGAACACCTGAATCACATGATATGGAGGGGATTGGAACACCTGAATCACATGATATGGAGGGGATTGAAACACCTGAATCGCATGATTGGGATGGGATTGGAAAACCAGAATCACATGATATGGAGGGGATTGGAACACCTGAATCACATGATTGGGAGGGGATTGGAACACCTGAATCACATGATATGGAGGGGATTGGAACACCCAAATCACATGATATGGAGGGGATTGGAACACCCGAATCACATGATATGGAGGGGATTGGAACACCTGAATCACATGATATGGAGGGGATTGGAACACCTGAATCACATGATATGGAGGGGATTGGAACACCTGAATCACATGATTTGGGGGGCGGGGACAATACTTGGGGCAATATAGTGTATGTTCATATAATTGTCAGTGGGATGCAGGGCTGAGGGTGGGCAGGAGGGGCAGCTGCCCAAGGTGCAGTGGTGGAGGGGGGAACCCTCACCACACACATGCTCCATATCAATGGCCGTTCCCCAGCTCTGTGATCCGGGTCCAGTGTCTTCTGCAGCCCCCCCATCACACTGTAATGCCTGCAGGGACGCATTATTACTGGTCAGCGCAGGACGCGCCACGGCACGGGAAACGCAAGGCGATGCAGGAGTCAGCATCTCAGCACACCATTGCGAATGCGTCAGAAATGTTAGTAATTTTTTTTTTGTTGTTGCAATTTGTAGCGATACCCCCAGATCCATCTCAATCCCAGATCCAGACCTCCCAGTCCGGGTGACAGGTTCTCCTCCTGCTGAGTGCTGATGGGAGATCCCAGCCAGCATCCCGGGTGACGAATGTGTGTGGAGTATATTAATGAGAGTGCGTGGAACGTGGAACGCGGCTTCTACATGTGCGATAAGATAACGCCGAGAAATTTAGCAACCCGTCATGATAAGACGCCCGCTGATATCAACTCTCCACCTCGCCCAACACAAACACCCCAATCCACTCACAGCGCCGGAGATAGCCGTGGCAGAGCTTCGTGACACGTTCCCGCTTAGTCACCACCCCCCCTCCTGGTACAGAGCCATCTCCTCCGTGCCAACGCACGCAACTCCGCCAGAGCCCAGACACCGCTGAATACCAGGAAATACCACCACATACCACCACATGCCACCACATACCACCACATGCCACCACATACCACCACATGCCACCACATACCACCACATGCCACCACATACCACCACATGCCACCAAAAACCAAATACTACTACATGTCACCAAATACTACTACATGCCACCACATACCACAACATACCACAACATACCACCAATGCACTCATCAGCACCGGAGATAGCTGTGGCAGAGCTTCGTGACACGTTCCCGCTTAGCCACCACCCCCCCTCCTGGTACAGAGCCATCTCCTCCGTGCCAACGCACGCAACTCCACCAGAGCCCAGACACCGCTGAATACCAGGAAATACCACCACATACCACCACATACCACTACATGCCACCAAATACTACTACATACCACCAAATACCACTACATGCCACCAAATACCACTACATGCCACCAAATACCACTACATGTCACCAAATACTACTACATACCACCAAATACTACTGCATACCACCAAATACCACTACATGCCACCAAATACTACTACATACCACCAAATACTACTACATACCACCAAATACTACTACATGCCACCAAATACTACTACATGCCACCAAATACTACTACATACCACCAAATACTACTACATGTCACCAAATACCACCACATGCCACCAGATACCACCACATGCCACCACATACCACTACATACCACCAAATACTACTACATACTGTGTAAGGTAAAGTCTATGGGCTGGAAAAATCTGAATGTAAATGGATAGAAAACTGGCTAAAAGATCGTATTCAGAGAGTAGTGGTTAATGATTCATTCTCTGAATGGTCTAGGGGTGTCAGTGGTGTACCCCAAGGTTCAGTGTTATCAGTGATGTACCCCAAGGTTCAGTGTTATCAGTGGTGTACCCCAAGGTTCAGTGTTATCAGTGGTGTACCCCAAGGTTCAGTGTTATCAGTGGTGTACCCCAAGGTTCAGTGTTATTAGTGGGGTACCCCAAGGTTCATTGTTATCAGTGGTGTACCCCAAGGTTCATTGTTATCAGTGGTGTACCCCACGACTCAGTGTTATTAGTGGGGTACCCCAAGGATCAGTGTTATTAGTGGGGTACTCCAAGGTTCAGTGTTATTAGTGGGGTACCCCAAGGCTCAGTGTTATTAGTGGGGTACCCCAAGGCTCATTGTTATCAGTGGTGTACCCCACGACTCAGTGTTTTTAGTGGGGTACCCCAAGGATCAGTGTTATTATTCGGGTACTCCAAGGTTCAGTGTTATTAGTGGTGTACCCCAAGGTTCAGTGTTATCAGTGGGGTACCCCAAGGCTCAGTGTTATCAGTGGGGTACCCCAAGGCTCAGTGTTATTAGTGGGGTACCCCAAATATCAGTGTTATTAGTGGGGTACCCCAAGGTTCGGTGTTATTAGTGGGGTTCCCCAAGGGTCAGTGTTAGTGGGGTTCCCCAGGGTTTAGTGTATTAGTGGGGTACCCCAAGGTTCAGTGTTATTAGTGGGGTACCCCAAGGTTCAGTGTTATTAGTGGGGTACCCCAAGGTTCAGTGTTGGGACCCTTACTTTTTAATATATTTATAAACAATATGGGGTGTGAGATTATAAATCCCATTCCAGTCTTTGCAGATGACACCAAGCTGTGCCGGGAATAACGTCCTTCCAGTATGTCTCCAACTTACAAGCCGACCTCAATGCTCTGTGTAATTGGGGGACTATGGGGCCAATGAGGGCTAATGGTGATAAATGTAAGGTTCTGCACTTGGGGGCTAAGGATATGCATCATACAAACTGGGGAGGGTACAACTGGGGGGGGTCAATGGTGGAGAAGGATCTGGGGGGGTCAATGGTGGAGAAGGATCTGGGGGAATCAATGGTTGAGAAGGATCTGGGGGGGTCAGTGGTGGAGAAGGATCTGGGGGGGGTCAATGGTGGAGAAGGATCTGGTGGGGTCAATGGTGGAGAAGGATCTGGTGGGGTCAATGGTGGAGAAGGATCTGGGGGAATCAATGGTTGAGAAGGATCTGGGGGGGTCAGTGGTGGAGAAGGATCTGGGGGGGGTCAATGGTGGAGAAGGATCTGGTGGGGTCAATGGTGGATAAGGATCTGGTGGGGTCAATGGTTCAGAAGGATCTGGGGGAATCAATGGTTCAGAAGGATCTGGGGGGGTCAGTGGTGGAGAAGGATCTGGGGGGGTCAATGGTGGAGAAGGATCTGGGGGGGTCAATGGTGGAGAAGGATCTGGGGGGAAAGTGGTGGAGAAGGATCTGGGGGAATCAATGGTGGAGAAGGATCTGGGGGGGTCAATGGGGGAGAAGGATCTGGGGGAATCAATGGTTGAGAAGGATCTGGGGGAATCAATGGTGGAGAAGGATCTGGGGGGTCAGTGGTGGAGAAGGATCTGGGGGGTCAGTAGTGGAGAAGGATCTGGGGGAATCAATGGTGGAGAAGGATCTGGGGGGGGTCAATGGTGGAGAAGGATCTGGGGGGTCAATGGTTGAAAAGGATCGGGGGGGTCAGTGATGGAGAAGGATCTGGGGGAATCAATGGTTGAGAAGGATCTGGGGGGTCAATGGTTGAAAAGGATCGGGGGGGTCAGTGATGGAGAAGGATCTGGGGGAATCAATGGTGGAGAAGGATCTGGGGGGGTCAATGGTGGAGAAGGATCTGGGGGAATCAATGGTTGAGAAGGATCTAGGGGGGGTCAGTGGTGGAGAAGGATCTGGGGGGGGGTCAAAGGTGGAGAAGGATCTGGGGGGGTCAATGGTGGAGAAGGATCTGGGGGAATCAATGGTTGAGAAGGATCTGGGGGGGTCAGTGGTGGAGAAGGATCTGGGGGGGTCAGTGGTGGAGAAGGATCTGGGGGGGGTCAATGGTGGAGAAGGATCTGGTGGGGTCAATGGTGGAGAAGGATCTGGTGGGGTCAATGGTGGAGAAGGATCTGGGGGAATCAATGGTTGAGAAGGATCTGGGGGGGTCAGTGGTGGAGAAGGATCTAGGGGGGGGGTCAATGGTGGAGAAGGATCTGGTGGGGTCAATGGTGGAGAAGGATCTGGTGGGGTCAATGGTGGAGAAGGATCTGGGGGAATCAATGGTTCAGAAGGATCTGGGGGGGTCAGTGGTGGAGAAGGATCTGGGGGGGTCAATGGTGGAGAAGGATCTGGGGGGGTCAATGGTGGAGAAGGATCTGGGGGAATCAATGGTGGAGAAGGATCTGGGGGGTCAGTGGTGGACAAGGATCTGGGGGGAAAGTGGTGGAGAAGGATCTGGGGGAATCAATGGTGGAGAAGGATCTGGGGGGGGTCAATGGTGGAGAAGGATCTGGGGGAATCAATGGTTGAGAAGGATCTGGGGGGGGGGCAGTGGTGGAGAAGGATCTGGGGGGTCAGTAGTGGAGAAGGATATGGGGGAATCAATGGTGGAGAAGGATCTGGGGGAATCAATGGTGGAGAAGGATCTGGGGGGGTCAGTGGTGGAGAAGGATCTGGGGGGGGGGGTCAATGGTGGAGAAGGATCTGGGGGGGTCAATGGTGGAGAAGGATCTGGGGGAATCAATGGTTGAGAAGGATCTGGGAGGGTCAGTGGTGGAGAAGGATCTGGGGGGGGTCAATGGTGGAGAAGGATCTGGTGGGGTCAATGGTGGAGAAGGATCTGGTGGGGTCAATGGTGGAGAAGGATCTGGGGGAATCAATGGTTGAGAAGGATCTGGGGGGGTCAGTGGTGGAGAAGGATCTGGGGGGGGGGGGTCAATGGTGGAGAAGGATCTGGTGGGGTCAATGGTGGAGAAGGATCTGGGGGGGTCAATGGTAGAGAAGGATCTGGGGGAATCAATGGTTGAGAAGGATCTGGGGGAGTCAGTGGTGGAGAAGGATCTGGGGGGGTCAATGGTGGAGAAGGATCTGGGGGGGTCAATGGTGGAGAAGGATCTGGGGGAATCAATGGTGGAGAAGGATCTGGGGGAGTCAATGGTGAAGGATCTGGGGGGGGTGAATGGTGGAGAAGGATCTGGGGGAATCAATAGTGGAGAAGGATCTGGGGGGTCAGTGGTGGAGAAGGATCTGGGGGAATCAATGGTGGAGAAGGATCGGGGGGGGGGGGTTCAATGGTGGAGAAGGATCTGGGGCAATCAATGGTTGAGAAGGATCTGGGGGGGGGGTTAGTGGTGGAGAAGGATCTGGGGGGGTCAGTAGTGGAGAAGGATCTGGGGGAATCAATGGTGGAGAAGGATCTGGGGGGGTCAATGGTGGAGAAGGATCTGGGGGGGTCAATGGTGGAGAAGGATCTGGGGGGGGGGGGGTCAATGGTGGAGAAGGATCTGGGGGGGTCAATGGTTGAGAAGGATCTGAGGGGTCAATGGTTGAAAAGGATCTGGGGGGTGAGTGATGGAGAAGGATCTGGGGGAATCAATGGTGGAGAAGGATCTGGGGGGGTCAATGGTGGAGAAGGATCTGGTGGGGTCAATGGTGGAGAAGGATCTGGTGGGGTCAATGGTGGAGAAGGATCTGGGGGAATCAATGGTTGAGAAGGATCTGGGGGGGTCAGTGGTGGAGAAGGATCTGGGGGGGTCAATGGTGGAGAAGGATCTGGGGGGAAAGTGGTGGAGAAGGATCTGGGGGAATCAATGGTGGAGAAGGATCTGGGGGGGTCAATGGTGGAGAAGGATCTGGGGGGGTCAGTAGTGGAGAAGGATCTGGGGGAATCAATGGTGGAGAAGGATCTGGGGGGGTCAATGGTGGAGAAGGATCTGGGGGAATCAATGGTTGAGAAGGATCTGGGGGGGTCAGTGGTGGAGAAGGATCTGGGGGGGTCAATGGTGGAGAAGGATCTGGGGGAATCAATGGTGGAGAAGGATCTGGGGGGGTCAATGGTGGAGAAGGATCTGGGGGGGGGGGTCAGTGGTGGAGAAGGATCTGAGGGTCAGTAGTGGAGAAGGATCTGGGGGAATCAATGGTGGAGAAGGATCTGGGGGGGTCAATGGTGGAGAAGGATCTGGGGGGGTGAATGGTGGAGAAGGATCTGGGGGGGGGGGGTGAATGGTGGAGAAGGATCTGGGGAGGGTGAATGGTGGAGAAGGATCTGGGGGAATGAATGGTTGAGAAGGATCGGGGGGGTCAATGGTGGAGAAAGAACTGGGGGTTCTGGTAGATCACATGCAATGCCAAGCTGCGGGTTCTGAAGCGAGCAAAATCCTCTCTTGTATTAGGAGAAGTACAGACTCCAGAGAGAGAGAGATATCACCCCCTCCCCCCCTCCCGGGTACAAATCATTAGTGAGACCTCATCTGGAATATGCAGTTCAGTTTTGGGCTCCAATTCACAAACAGAACATTGGGGAACTGGAGGAAATGCAGAGAAGGGCAACCAAACTGATAGGAGGAATGGAGGAGATCAGCTATGAGGAAAGATTAGAGGAACTGAATGTATTCTCTACTGAGAGGAGGAGATTAAAGGGGGATATGATCTCCATGTATAATACATAAGGGGGGATATGATCTCCATGTATAATACATAAGGGGGATATGATCTCCATGTATAATACATAAGGGGGGGATATGATCTCCATGTATAATACATAAGGGGGGGATATGATCTCCATGTATAATACATAAGGAGGGATATGATCTCCATGTATAATACATAAGGGGGGATATGATCTCCATGTATAATACATAAGGGGGGATATGATCTCCATGTATAATACATAAGGGGGGATATGATCTCCATGTATAATACATGAGGGGGGATATGATCTCCATGTGTAATACATAAGGGGGGATATGATCTCCATGTATAATACATAAGGGGGGGATATGATCTCCATGTATAATACATAAGGGGGGATATGATCTCCATGTGTAATACATAAGGGGGGATATGATCTCCATGTATAATACATAAGGGGGGATATGATCTCCATGTATAATACATAAGGGGGGGACATGATCTCCATGTATAATACATAAGGGGGATATGATCTCCATGTATAATACATAAGGGGGGGGATATGATCACCATGTATAATACATAAGGGGGGGGATATGATCTCCATGTATAATACATAAGGGGGAGATATGATCTCCATGTATAATACATAAGGGGGGATATGATCTCCATGTATAATACATAAGGGGGGATATGATCTCCATGTATAATACATAAGGGGGGATATGATCTCCATGTATAATACATAAGGGGGGGACATGATCTCCATGTATAATACATAAGGGGGATATGATCTCCATGTATAATACATAAGGGGGGGGGGATATGATCACCATGTATAATACATAAGGGGGGGATATGATCTCCATGTATAATACATAAGGGGGGATATGATCTCCATGTATAATACATGAGGGGGGATATGATCTCCATGTGTAATACATAAGGGGGGATATGATCTCCATGTATAATACATAAGGGGGGATATGATCTCCATGTATAATACATAAGGGGGGATATGATCTCCATGTATAATACATAAGGAGGGATATGATCTCCATGTATAATACATAAGGGGGGATATGATCTCCATGTATAATACATGAGGGGGGATATGATCTCCATGTGTAATACATAAGGGGGGATATGATCTCCATGTATAATACATAAGGGGGGGATATGATCTCCATGTATAATACATAAGGGGGATATGATCTCCATGTATAATACATAAGGGGGATATGATCTCCATGTATAATACATAAGGGGGGGGATATGATCACCATGTATAATACATAAGGGGGGGATATGATCTCCATGTATAATACATAAGGGGGAGATATGATCTCCATGTATAATACATAAGGGGGGATATGATCTCCATGTATAATACATAAGGGGGGATATGATCTCCATGTATAATACATAAGGGGGGATATGATCTCCATGTATAATACATAAGGGGGGGACATGATCTCCATGTATAATACATAAGGGGGATATGATCTCCATGTATAATACATAAGGGGGGGGGATATGATCTCCCTGTATAATACATAAGGGGGGATATGATCTCCATGTATAATACATAAGGGGTGGTATGATCTCCATGTACAATACATAAGGGGGGGGGATATGATCTCCCTGTATAATACATAAGGGGGGATATGATCTCCATGTATAATACATAAGGGGGGATATGATCTCCATGTATAATACATAAGGGGGGATATGATCACCATGTATAATACATAAGGGGGGATATGATCTCCATGTATAATACATAAGGGGGGATATGATCTCCATGTATAATACATAAGGGGGGGATATGATCTCCATGTATAATACATAAGGGGGGGGATATGATCACCATGTATAATACATAAGGGGGGATATGATCTCCATGTATAATACATAAGGGGGGGATATGATCTCCATGTATAATACATAAGGGGGGATATGACCTCCATGTATAATACATAAGGGGGATATGATCTCCATGTATAATACATAAGGGGGGGGATATGATCTCCATGTATAATACATAAGGGGGGGATATGATCACCATGTATAATACATAAGGGGGGATATGATCTCCATGTATAATACATAAGGGGGGATATGATCTCCATGTATAATACATAAGGGGGGGATATGATCTCCATGTATAATACATAAGGGGGATATGATCTCCATGTATAATACATAAGGGGGATATGATCTCCATGTATAATACATAAGGGGGGGTATGATCTCCATGTATAATACATAAGGGGGGATATGATCTACATGTATAATACATAAGGGGGGATATGATCTCCATGTATAATACATAAGGGGGGATATGATCTCCATGTATAATACATAAGGGGGGATATGATCTCCATGTATAATACATAAGGGGGGATATGATCTCCATGTATAATACATAAGGGGGGATATGATCTCCATGTATAATACATAAGGGGGGATATGATCTCCATGTATAATACATAAGGGGGATATGATCTCCATGTATAATACATAAGAGGGGGATATGATCTCCATGTATAATACATAAGGGGGGGATATGATCTCCATGTATAATACATAAGGGGGGATATGATCTCCATGTATTGGTTCATATAGTGAACTCGGTGTAGTTATTCCCCCTGAGGTCATCACAGAGGACAAGGTGGCGCTCTTTACGTCTGGAGGAAAAGAAATGTCATCTCCAAACACGGAAAGGTTTCTTCACAGTAAGAGCTGTGAGAATGTGGAATAGACTCCCTCCAGAGTTGGTTGTGGCCAGCTCAGTGGATTGCTGTAGGAAAGTCCTGGATCCTTTCTTGGATACACAGAATATAACTGGATAGAACATTTATAGGGAAAGGTGATCCAGGGAACATCCGATTGCCTCTCGGGGGATCAGGAAGGAATTTCCCCTGCAGGAGGAGATTGGATCGTGCTTTGCTGGGGTTTTACCTTCCTCTGGATCACCTGTGGGTGAAGGGTTATACGTTTTTTTTTATGGTTGAACTGGATGGAATTTTGTCTTTTTTCAGCCAGACTATGTAACCTATTGGTGTACCTATGGAAGTATTTTTTACAGTTCAGGCAGTATTATCTATACAGTGTAAGATGTATAATAATATCTGTATGCTGTGCTGTGTATACTGCATTAGCTATTGATGGAAGTATTATCTACAGTTCAGGCAGTAATGCATACATTCAGGTTATTTAACATGATCTGTAGCATATGTAGTGCTAATTATGGAAGTATTATCTACAGTTCAGGCAGTGTTATTCACAGTGCAGGTAATATATTATCTGTAGGTTATTCTCTACCAATTGTGGAAGTATTTTTTACAGTTCAGGCAGTATTATCTATACAGTGTAAGAGGTATAATAATATCTGTATGCTGCTTTAGCTATAGATGGAAGTATTATCTACAGATCAGGCAGTAATTCATACATTCAGGTTCTATAACATGATCTGTTGCATATGTAGCGCTAATTATGGAGGTGTTATCTACAGTTCAGGCATTAGTATTCATAGCACATATTGTACAGCATTATCTACAGTTCAGGCAGTATTATCTATAGTGTAAGATGTATAATAATATCTGTATGCTGTGCAGTGTATGCTGCATTAGCTATTGATGGAAGTATTATCTACAGTTCAGGCAGTGTTATTCACAGTGCAAGTAATATATTATCTGTAGTGTATTCTCTACTGATTGTGGAAGTATTTTTTTCAGTTCAGGCAGTATTATCTATAGTCCCTGACACATGTTAGCCAGAAAGCACTATGCAGAGCAATGATTGGCTCGCAATGCAAATCCTCCCACCCAGGACCCTGACCAGGGATGGGCTGGAGGGGCGGCTGGGCTGGAGGGGCGGCTGGGCTGGAGGGGCAGTTGGGTTGGAGGGGCGACTGGGCTGGAGGGGCGGTTGGGCTGGAGGGGCGGCTGGGCTGGAGGGGCGGTTGGGTTGAAGGGGTGGCTGGGCTGGAGGGGCAATTGGGCTGGAGGGACGGTTGGGTTGGAGGGGCGGCTAGGCTGGAGGGGCGGTTGGGTTAGAGGGGTGGCTGGACTGGAGGGGCAGTTGGGTTGGAGGGGTGGCTGGGCTGGAGGGGTGGCTGGGCTGGAGGGGCGGCTGGGCTGGAGAGGCGGTTGGGTTGGAGGGGCGGCTGGGTTGGAGGGGCGGCTGGGCTGGAGGGGCGGTTGGGTTGGAGGGGCGGCTGGGCTGGAGGGGCGGTTGGGCTGGAGGGGCGGCTGGGCTGGAGGGGCGGTTGGGCTGGAGGGGCGGTTGGGTTAGAGGGGTGGCTGGACTGGAGGGGCGGTTGGGTTGGAGGGGTGGCTGGGCTGGAGGGGCGGTTGGGTTGGAGGGGCGGCTGGGCTGGAGGGGCGGTTGGGCTGGAGGGGCGGCTGGGCTGGAGGGGCGGTTGGGTTAGAGGGGTGGCTGGACTGGAGGGGCGGTTGGGTTGGAGGGGTGGCTGGGCTGGAGGGGCGGCTGGGCTGGCGGGGCGGTTGGGTTGGAGGGGCGGCTTGGCTGGAGGGGTGGCTGGGCTGGAGGGGCGGTTAGGCTGGAGGGGCGGTTGGGCTGGAGGGGCGGTTGGGTTAGAGGGGTGGCTGGACTGGAGGGGCGGCTGGGCTGGTGGGGCGGTTGGGTTGGAGGGGCGGCTTGGCTGGAGGGGTGGCTGGGCTGGAGGGGCGGTTGGGCTGGAGGGGCGGTTGGGCTGGAGGGGCGGTTGGGCTGGAGGGGCGGCTTGGCTGGAGGGGTGGCTGGGCTGGAGGGGCGGTTGGGCTGGAGGGGCGGTTGGGCTGGAGGGGCGGTTGGGCTGGAGGGGCAGCTGTCCCGGGCACAAAGGTTCACTGTGGATGTTCCGTTACAAGGCTGGCGGGAGTTGTGACAACGGCATTACCACTCCTGTCAGCCCAGCACTGGGGTCACCAATCTTGCCCACCAATAATGGAGGGGCCTTGGGCGCTGGATGACCTGCAATCTGATTGGTGCTGTGTGGGGAATTATAGGAAAATAATATTGAGACAAATATCGGGCATTTTCTTTAGCTGTATTAAAAAAAAAGTGCAATCATTTTTTTTTCCCGCGCCTATAACTTGAACGAAGTTTAATTAGTCTTTAATAAAGTGCGGCGTGCGTTCGGGGCGAGTCGCGCCCCCTTCTGCGGAGGCGGTTAGCGGTGACCCCCGCATTCCGCGATCGGATTTAGCAGCGAGGAGGGACAATATAACCATGACACATATTCTATATTTACACGGATCGCCCAGCGCAGGGAGAGCGCGCGGCGCAGTCCGCCATTGTCTGCTGTTATCAGGTCTCGGCTGCTTTCCCCGCAGTGTTTGGACGGCGATTTCCTCGCATTGTCATTCCGCTAATTACAGCGCAGCGAGGGCGAGAGACGCCCATAGGTTGTGTACGCTCATCGAAGTACAACGCTGCCCCCCCCTGGACAAACAGCAAACTCACCCACACGTGGGGCGCCCCAGAAAAAAAACAGGTGAGGATCCCCGAATTATATCAATATTAACCGGCTTACCCCTCCCCCCACCATCCACCCCCCTATGGAGCAGAACAATCGATACATTCCTGATATGGGCCCCAACAGTCATCAATCGATCGTCATTATGTGACACAATATTCCTTCCCAGCAAACAATGATTTCTTCCGGTGATACTATGTTGCAAGAATTTTTTTTTTTTTTTTTTCACTTTTACATCGCGGTCACACCGATCCCGACTTTGAAATTGTTCGACTTACAGCGAAGTCGCACAGATCTGGGGATGTGCTGATTTCCGCTGCGATTTACAAGACATTTATTTATTTCAGGTACTTATATAGCGCCATCAATTTACGCAGCACTTTACTTATATATTGTACATTCACATCAGTCCCCGCCCCCGAGGAGCGTACAATCTAAGGTCCCTAACTCACATTCATACACATATTAGGGACAACTTAGACAGGAGCCAATTAATCTACCAGCATGCCTTTGGAGTGTGGGAGGAAACCGGAGTACCCAGAGGAAACCCACACAGGCACAGGGAGAACATGCAAAACTCCAGGCAGGTGGTGCCGTGGATGGGATTCGAACCGACGACCCGAGTACTGCCAGGCGGAAGTGCTGACCATTTAGTCCCTGTGCTGCCCACTGACGCAATGCAAATCGCACCGAGAGCAGCGCATGGACTGCTTTAGTCATCAGTGCGGCTCCAACCAAGTCGAACCCCCTGATAGGACCGATGTCATTGCGGACAATAGGGGGCGACTTGGCATCAATCTGCACATCGCATGGCATGCAAATCGCACGCCAAGTCACAGCCAGAGGGGCCGGGAACTACTGCAAATCATTAGAAACAAAGTAACACAACTGAAACAAAACACTTGTTAGCAAAAAAAAGAAAAAGATACATTGTATTCTACATTTGTATCCTCAACTCGTTCCGTCAGGGCGGTTTGGGCATTTTTTGTTTGAGGCCAAACGGGTCACCCTATAGCAGTGATGGCGAACCTTTGTGAGCCCCGAGTGCCCAAACTGCAACCCAAAACCAACTTATTTCTTTCAAAGTGCCAACACTGCAATGAAACCTGAATATCGAGCTTTTGGTTTAGAAAAAACAACTCGTACAGAA